>NC_092862.1:85964127-86018849 GCF_032062135.1 Pyxicephalus adspersus | reverse complement strand
TTTGCTTGGAGGGTAAGCATTGATGTGACTTTGTAATCCTCATTATTGTTAGTTTCATCTTTAGCGGCAATGTTTTTGAGCTTGGTTTGTAATTGTTTCTTGGTTTCTGTTGTTTAGCAAATCTTCTGCAATGTTTTGTCATTTTTTTAAATTAATATTCAGTACAAATGTCTGCATGGTTTCCACTCCAAACTGCTACTTGAACCCCGTTTGCCTTTGTCCCATTTTCAAAGTCACATTGTCACATATTGGTTTTTGAATGTAATATGTACATATTTATTACTCTGACATTTGCACTCATATTGATTTGCTGCCACACAACTCCTCTGTTCATTTGTGGTAGTATTATAGGTTTGTTGTCATTGTGCTGTGCTGCCTGATCTTAGCACTGTTGTATACAAACACACTTCCACTTGCTGTCCAAACAGGTTGTCAATTAGTTGTCTAGCTGAGTTGCATACTCATTCTAACACACCTGATGGTGATACAGGGAGTTCCAGGTTGCCAAGCACAACATCAAACCACATTGATTGCCAAGCTCACAAGCAGGGTCAAGCACTCTTACATACCAGATAGTATGCTTTATTTATGTGTTTACATGATTCTAATCGTATTAGTAATTTTGTATAGAAAAATGCCAGGGACAATTTAACTTAGTGCTAAACATATTTTATTGCTTTGTGCCAACAAACTCATTTTTTTTTTGCTCCAACAAACTCATTTTTTTTTTTGCTCCTCAAACCAATGACCAGAATGTCAAAAGGTGTTTATACCTGTCCCACCAGGTCATCCATGACCTGTACATCTTTCTGTAAGGTAAGAAGCTAGTCTGTGCCAAGAATGACGAGGCTCCTGGACTCTATATATTTTAGAAAGGGAGTCCTTTCAAACCACGTCGCCCTAAATTTGTGCACTGAGCCAGTCTACAATTTCCTTGGTGTTTATGAAGTTTCAATGCCATTTTGGAGGAACATAAAGGTGGATTTCTCCTTTAACCGGAAGCAATATCATCCACGAATGTACAGTAGTCTGTGATGTGATATGACATTCCAGAGGCTTGGTAGCACAGCAGAGGGATGTTATCGCCCTGTAAAGAAATAGATTACATTATTAGGATGTGTTAAGCAGCATGGTTAATCATGCTTTAGTGGTAACTACATGCTGCTGGATTGTATTTTTCATGCTTTTCTGGCTGCATAAGCAATGCTTGCTCAAATCTAAACTTAATTGCACTCTGCCCTAGTTTGGCAATGTGTTTTTGTAAAGTGTCACATAAAGGTCCACCTCTTCAACAAATATGTCTGCTATTTCATTTCCAAAACGATTAAAGTGTGCTTGCTATGACTTCAACTCCTAGGTTGGTTTGTAACCCAAACATGATGTGCTGAATTCCTCCGGAATGTCCCAAGTATCACCATTGTGCAGGCACAGGTTATGTAGTATGCAGCATGCCATGATGAATCGGGCAGCTTTCCATGGTACGTACAGGAGCTGACCACCGGGCCGTGCCAAGCACAGAAACCGTGCTTTTAGCAGCTCGATGGTGTGCTCCACAACCCCCCGGCTTTTATGCAGAGCCTTGTTGTAATTATGCTCTGCTTCAGACCGGGGGGGACGCACAGCTGTCATAAGCCATTGAAGCTGCCCGTATCCTTTGTCAGCTGTAAAAAGACAAACATAATACGTGTGAGTTCTTGGTATAGTAAGTGTTCTGTGAATTCAGTGTAACACTAGAGTTTTTTTTACAAAGGTTGCTAAGGTTGTGCTCCTCGGTCAATGTATTGCTTTTTGGTTGTTAGGGGACATTGTTACTACTGACTACCACACTGCAGTACTGTGAGCTGTGAAAATAGTATTTATACTAGGGCTTCTGGGAATATATGAATGTTAGTTTTTCCCCCATGCTCCCAATATTTATAGACTATTTGCTAAATTATATGTAAGCAGGAAATATGACATATATACAATATAGGTAATAGCTTGGCATTCTGACAATGCAAAGGGACATATCAACATAATAGGTGTCTTTAGGATTTTACTACTGTTAGTTGTATTACAGTAATGACATTATACGTTACCTATTAACCAGCCCTCAGGCATTTCTCCAGAGATTAATTTCTGGTAGAGGGCTGTCTGACGCAGCATCATGGCATGATCCTGGGAAACCTGTGCGTGCACTCATGATTCTCCTGTTGGCATCACAGACTATTTGTACATTCAGTGAATGATATCGCTTCCGGTTGTGAAAGGCAATTTCCTGCAGAGGCCTGAATTGCCACATGGATGCCAATACATTCTGAAATCCCACTCGCCTGAAGAAATCCACCTTCACCTTCCTCCACTCCTAAGCTCTTTGAGGGAAGTGAATATATAGTTGGACAAGGTCCACAATGGCATTGATGACCTTCGTAAAAACCCTGGAAACTGTAAGCTGGCTTAGTCCACAAATTAAGGCCGAGGAGGTTTGAAAGGAACCCCTTCCTAAAATATACAGAGTGGCCAAGAGCCTGGTCATTCTTGGCACTGCCTGGCTTCTCTAGGTTTTTGGAGCAATTTTATCTTCCAGTAAGCTGTACAGGTCATGGATGACCTGGCAAGACAGGCGGAAAAGCCTTTTGACATTCTGGTCACGTAAATTCCCAAGGAGGCTATGCTCCAAGAAAATGCGTGGCTCCCGGGACCCGGCGCGATGTTGAAGCTTGCTACTCTGTTGTTGTTGCTGCTCCTCTTCTGCAGTAACAAGCAGAGTTGCGTTTGATGCCACAACAGCAGTGGTGAACAGCAAGTCTACTTCCAAATCCTGCTCAATGACAACAACAAGCCAAATTTCACACCCTGGCGCACATTTAAACGTATAAACGTGCGCACGTAGTGTATCCTTATAAATTTGCACAGAGCTTCTTAGCCATTCTGCATGCAAACCAAAACTTTACAAAGACAAAAAAGAACACACAAACCAGAAGGCTGCTACAAGAAAAACGAAAAGTAAGAATACACCATTTCATTTATTCCTCCAAAAAAATGTTTTTGGTGTGTTGTCCCATAACTCTTTTATTTTTTTCCTTCTAGTAACATGGAGCCAAGGAGAATGGCCACCGCCGCTGCCACCACCGCCACCACCATCGTCGCTGCTGCTGCTGCCAGCCCTGCCACCACTACCACCGTCGCTTCTGCTGCTGCCGGCCCTGCCACCACCACCACCGTCGCTGCTGCTGCTGGCCCTGCCACCACCACCACCCCAGGGTCTTCAGTCCATAGACCAACAGGCAGCTCCCCAGGCCAGCTAGGTTGCTCTGTGAAGCAGGCCAAGTAACATCTAGGCTCCTGGCCCCTTAACCTGGCACCCCAGCCAGTTTGAGCCGGACCAGGGATTCTGCTTCCAAGGCAACCAGCTTCACTCCTGAGCAAAATGCAGCCCTCATGGAGTCCTACGTACAACATTTTCCACGACTCCGTGGGGGCTTGCACTCCCAGACCTCCCATGCTGTAAGGCAGGGACTCTGTGAGGAAATTGCCAGGAGTGTAAATGCAGTGGGCAGTACACAATGGACCATTACCCAGTGTCAAAAATGTGTGAGTGACATCTTCAGACACATCAAAAGGCCCCTGGGCACAGGGGCCGGAAGGCGTGGGACCTATCGTGAACATCTTGTGCAGCGTCTCAGGGAGTACGAAAGATTGGCGATTCCATTGGCGATGCCATTCATTGAGCCAGAAACGGTGGTAGGGGTGGACTACCGGGATGACTCCGATGCTTGGCAACCATGTAAATTCAATCTTTTTACATTACATAATTACCAATGCGAATTGACTTTTGCAATTTTGTGGGATTGCAACAGTTTAATCATTAGCATTGAGAACAAAATAGGATTGTGATTTTACCTATTTATGTTTGGGGTGAAATATGAGCTCATGTTTTTTAAAATGACCTCTTTAGTGTATTTTTACCTTCTTTTGACTTGCATCAACAATGTGTGTATTTCAATTTTTTTTACAATAGTACACCCCGAGACGCATCAGTCCCCTCCTGCCCTTTGTGCTCGGGGTGATATGGATGATGAGGATGCCACTTTGCATCGAGATGACACTGGGCTTCCTCCTGGTAAGATGAACCTTCATGCACGTGTCTCCAATCATGTTTATAACCACACTCATTTGTAATATGAGTGTTTAATTTTACACATTTTTTGCTCTGGGAGTGGTATGTTTTGTGGTTAGATTTGTGGTGAACTGATCAATCCAAATAAACTTGGGTTACAGTCAAGCTCACTCTATTTCATTTGTTTTTGTGCTTTATTTACCAGATCACCATCTACAGGAGGAGGTTGTTGATCCACTGCAGAGAAGCCTGGAGGAGAATACAGGTAATTTGATTTGTGTGTGTGTTCAGCCTTCCAAAAGTAATAACCTTCGATCTTTCTATAATATATATATATATATATATATATATCTATATATATAAGATTTGTTACGTTTTCCTGGGAGATGTTTCTGGTGCAGCTTCCCTTTGGGAATGTGTGAGCTTAATATGTCAAAAATAATTTTGCCTGTGCGAAATATTGGCGACTTTTGATATGTGAAGACTTGTCACCACATTCATTCATTTTGATGTGATATATCATGTGCCTTTGTAGAACATCCATGTCTGCTGGTTTCTGGTTCTGAAGTTTTCACGGGCTGCATCCACTGTAGAGGTAGGCAAGAACTGGTCCATTAGTGTTTTTTTGGGATGTAATGGGGGAAGGAACCTTTCCCAATGTGTTCCATTTGTGTTTCTTTTGTTTAGGGTCCCTTAGGTGGACATTTACCACAAGAAGAAGAGGAGACACCTGAGGTTTCCGTAAGCAACCCATGTTTAATGTTTAGGGTTCAGAATAAATGTGTAACATTTGTTGATGTTCCAATGTCAGGATGCTGTCTGCATAATGTTATGGTGATCCACAAAGTTATGTGATATTGTAGTAATTTTTTCTTTTCCCTTTATAGCAACCAGTGGATGCAGGTGGATTGGGTCAACCCAGTGTGGGCAGCCAGCTTCTAAGCCTCATTCAGAGGCTGGTTGGCCATTTTGATAGAGTAGTGGAGTCAAGGATGTCTGCCTCAAGTTCAAATAATTTGGAACAGGTCCTTACACTCCTACATGAAAACCTCAATTAAAATCGCCAAGACCGAGAATTTAACCAACAACATCTGGCGGCCGTACATCGTCTGATAGAATCGGTCCAAGAACAATTGGCCACTTTGGGTGCCTACATGTTCAGAGTTGACCATTTCTGTAACATGTTAAGTGAATCCCTGGGCCAACAATTTCAGCTAAATCAGGCGATTAGTCACAGGCTGGGTTGGCAAATCCCAAATAGGTCCTGTTGGCCCCCCATCCCCTGCAGAGCAGCCAGCGCCATCCTTCTTCCCGGCTCCATCCTGTTCCACGGCTGATGCCTGGCCACTTCCACCTCCTGACTGCCCACCCTGTGCCCCTGACGCTCACCTCCTAACACGCGTGCAAGTAATCGTCGTGCTGTGGAGGTGGGCTGCACCCGCAGCTGTGCTGTGGAGGTGTGCCGTCAGCGTGCTGTGGGGAGGTCCCGTGGCCGAGGCCAGGATGTGGACCGGGCCCGTGGCCATACTGTGGGGGGTCCCATGGCGGAGGCCAGGATGTGGAGGTGGCTCATGGACGGGTTGTTGGGGTGGGCCGCACCCGTGGCCAGGCTGTTGAAGTGGCCCGTGGCCGTGCCTGGTCTGAGTGAAGTATGTAGATGGATGCCGGGTGCCAGGTGAGAACATTCTTCACATTCCTCCGGTCATTCTTCACTCAATTTTTTCAGGACTCCATAAGATCGTCAGTGTGGGTTTGAGTTGGTATCCTGTGTGAAGACTCTTGTTTGTATAAGATATCTTATTCTCTATTTTGTGTTTGCCCAATGTCCACAGGTTAGTGACCCTCACACTTTGACACTTTACCTATCTAAGTTTCTTTTGATGTGGCCCAAGTATGCTCTAAATGCAGTTTTGCTATCTATTCCCCGAATGTTCCAGTTTGTAAATTTGTCAAAGTGATTCTAATCAAGTATGAAATCTCAGCTCAATACTCTCCAAGTATTGCTGTAAAAAGAGCTAAACATTATTTCCAAAATACACAATTGCATCTTTGTTCACTAAATGAACACAAATCTAGTTATGTCTAGGGACTAAAAATGGCACACCTCACTTCTCTGACACTTGTCTGTATCAGATAAAAGTGCTTGCTAATAGGTCAACTACTTTTCTGTTAGTTAAAATGACATACTAAGGTGTTCAGCTGTGTATTCTATGCCAAATGTATTCTTGAATGATGTTACAATTACATATATTTTGAAGAGGACATATCTAACATACCATACTCTGTTACATTTAAGGTCACGGGATATTTAGAAAAGAAGGTGACCAATGCAGGAATGGAGCAAACTCGGCCAAGCTGCAAAACAGGTTGGTATAGGATAAGAGCATGTTTTATATTTTATGGTTCAAAGAACCATTGTGTAAAGGGATGGAATTGGATTGGCCATGCTGTAAACAGATTTAAAAATTTGCACTTGAAAGAAAATAAAAAAACATTCACAAAATCTGGCTTTTAGTTTTTTTTATTCTCCCCCCAATAACTTAAAATGTGAAAAACCCAACAAATATAAAAATATAACCAAACTTTTTTTTTTAACATGTGTACAAAAAACAATATTTTTTAAAGCGGAACCGCCTGGGCATACCCCGAGGAGGGGCCATCCTGAACCGGCGCTTCATGGCAGACATCCTCCGGTGCAGCCAATACAGGCTATCCTGTCTACTTCCTGGCGGGTAAGGATTAAACAAACATATTACCCAGAAAAGTTTAGTCCAAACATTTTTTAAAAGTACTGTCCTTGTAAAAACCAAACAAATGAAAATATAAATTTACCAGGAGGATGTCTGCCATTTCGCCAGGGTTGGGGTGGCGGTGGTGGAAAAAATGAGAGGTAAGTACTGACCAAATGTAACAGTATAATATGTGACATTTAACCTTTGTCTTCTGTTAAAAGCTGCTTAGACATGAAGCTAGTCATACACTTCTAATGATACTTGATGGAGTTAGGCCTAACAAAGTATCTCCTACTCTATTTTCATGGTTTTAAAGGAATGTTCACAATATCCAAAATGGAGAAATACTTACATTCAGATGAGGAACTTGTGTCCTGTGAAGGAGGTGCTGGCAAGGGTGCTCCAGTAGCTCTAGATAAAAAATGAACACCATAAGTAAAAGTTGGTGGGCAGGACTAAAGTAGATTTGTAAGGTTAGTTAAGGTGAATAGATTAATGCAGAACTTCTAAATGATACTTTTTGCCTATGTCCAAAAATTCTGAGCAAACATTTGTCAGTACAACTATGGACAACTAAACAACTCATGTCTATTTTTGTTCATGCTAGCCAACAACCTAGAAAGAACCTTCATTTGATGCATGAATAATAACTGGAAGCTACATGAAATCCTTCTAGATCTTTTTATTTGTAACCAAAAATGGTGAAAGTAGTGTGAGAATGTATTGAATTGCAACATATGTTACAAATTGATTGATTGATTCAACCTTGATTCTAAGGTTAGCTTACAGGCAATCTCCTCGGCCGCCTCCTCTCCTTCATCGGAGGACTCTGGCTGCTGATGTTGGGCAGCAGGCTCCTCCTCTGGAGATGGCTCCTCCCCCCCCCGGGGATGGCACATCCTCCTCTGACTGGCTCCTCCTCCAGTGAAGCCTCCACATCCCCCGGGGATGTCTCCTCCTCCTCCTCCACATCCTGGGGGACGGCTAGCCGCCTGTGTGGCCGCTGTATAATTTGCAGCCGCCGGCGTGATGGAGAGTTGGCTGTAATAACAAAAACAAATATCCAAAATTATTAAGGAAGTAAAATATAGGAAGTGAAAAACAAACAGTTCTAGGCTAAACGATACTACTTTACACAAACATAAATTCTAAAACACCACTCCTTAACAAGAGGAGAAAACAAAATGAAAAACTTACCAGACAGGATGCAGTCCCCCACTTCATGTACCAAATCGGCCCTCCTCCGCTTGAGGTCGCTCCAAACATGTTGGACCTTGGGGACAGTTGGGCGCGTACCTGCAAGGGTCCACAGCCTGTCTACCAGCCTCTTCAGTATTTGTCGCTTTACAAAAATCGACCTCTGCTGGCCATATCGCCGCAGAATCATCGTCTAAAGAAAAAGAGAAACAAAATGTGAGTTATTTCGACAACAACCAAACACCTCTTAACCACCTGGCCGTTAAGCCCGAGCATGTTCGGAGTAAAAACTTTTGTAATTTTCGTTAACCCCGAGTTTTTCTCACCAGGTGGTTAAATGTAAACAAATGTTATATTGCAATCCGATTGTCATTAATTGTATGACAATCGGATTACAACTGAAAGCAAATACTTACCCAGTGTCCGCAGCTCCTCTTGCAGCAATAAAAGATTTGCTATTGCTGCTGGCATCTGCAGTGAGATGTCAAGCACAATGCAGAAATCCTGCATTGTGCTGTGCATCTCTCAAGAGATGCCAGCAGCAGCAGCCTCCAGCGTCTCTGTCTCTGTCTGTGTGAGGCACGCAGGGAAATCCCCTCCTCACATCACTCGGAGGATGAGTCATCTTCTGGGTGATGTGATTGGTGATGTATGGGGGTGTGTCAGGGAGGGAAATTTAAAAGCAGATTACAATGTAATCTGCTTTTAAATGGTTTTTACAGTACAAAAACACCACACAACATGAAATAAAAATAAAAGTACATTTTTAATTTTACTTTTAGATTACATTGTTGTCTATTATTTCAATATTGTTTTAAATTATTATTTATATTTATGTATTATATTATAATTTATGATTTTATTATATTAAATAAATCATAATTATAATACCCGGGAGTTAATCCTAAGAATTACAAGCCCACAATATAAACAAAAATTTCTATGCAAAAAAAATAGGATAGGATTTTATTAAAAGTACATTTTTTTTTACATGATTGTGTGTTTCAAACTGTTTTTTTATATTCATGATATCTACTAGACCCTTGTTCGGACATATTTCTGTAACTTACAGGTCTAAAATGTAAAAAAAAAAATTTCATGAAAAACAGTGTAACGCTTTTGAAATCTAGACGCTTACAGAAATCTAGACATCAGTGTAACGCCCAGGAGGTTAAAAACAAAAAAAGAGATCACTGATTGATATATTTTCTGTTATGTTATATGCAAATTGACATAGTTTGGTTGCAATTGTAAACTGTTTGTATGTTAATATTGTGTGTAGATATATATGGGTATACTATTACTATTACTAAGAAGCTTCCGGTTGCCACCCCACTAAGCTTAATCCTAATTAAACCATTGTAAAAACAATAATTGTGCTCCTAGATGTAAACTCTGTTTATCCGGTTTTAGTAAAACATTAGTAAGTGCCAGACATACATACATACATACAATCTAGGGGCAAAATGTAAGCACCGTTGCATTAGGTCAGATAATGCAGCACATGTGGATTTATTTTGTTAACACAGGAAAAGATCATTTCCAGCCTTGCGTGATAGCTAGGAGGCTAATTAGTGCTCTTCAAATGCTCTACCTCCGATTGAGCTGGATGGGGTAGAATCATGAAGATTTTTAAAAACTGTACATACACACATTGAAATATGTGCATGTACAAAGTTGTCAACAGCCAACTTTAGGTGTATGGACCTCTACCCAGCTCTCATCTGTAGCTCTAATCCATTGAAAGAACAATAGAGGACACTCCATTCTCAGCTGTCATCCATGCAGAGGATTCCAGCTGCCGATAAGAGCTGGGCAGTGAGAACAGCGCAGCTAGAATGAGATGGGGACACAGGCTGTCCCTCCCCCATTCCATAGCTTTGCTGTGGCTTCTATATAAAAATCTACATTGATAAATGTATCCACTCTGTGGCCATGTGTAACAACATCATGGGCACAGTGTGATATCTGTGTGTGGGAATTCTGCATGTCTTGCAGCCTTACAACTCTGTGTACAAGCACAGAGGACACTCATAGATAATAGTCCCAAAATATCTACAAAATCTCAGCCTAACAGATTTCAAGCATTAGAAGATATGGGGATCCCAATTGCAAACACTATAGAAAATCCTACATTGGGAATGCTTTTTCCAAAGCAAGTGCACATAGGAGTCCTTTATTTAAAAAGTGCCCCCCCCCCCGGGCCCATTTACATAGCAAGGAGCAACTGTCTCCCAACTTGAACCTATATTTTCTAGTTTATGCACCTCACCCTTCCTAATAAATTGTGATTCTTGAAATGTAGGTATAAATTTCAGGTTAACACCCAATTCTCCTTGCTATGTAAGTGGCTCAGGGGAGACATGAATGGGCCTTTTCGCCTTTTGCCTCCTAGATGCACTTGCTTTTTAAACAGCAACAACCTCCAAGAAATGTGGTTGAGTAGTAGCTAGTAGGATACTCAATATTTCAAGAAGTTACAAACAAGGGTTTAGGACATGTGAAGGATTAAAGGGGGTGAGTTCTTAGGCTGAGGAATATGAGAAGCAGCCTTAAAACACATTTAAATGTGCAAACATGCATGATGCATAAAAACACATTTAAATGTGCAAACATGCACATGCATGATGCATAAAAACACACACTATATATATATATATATATATATATATATATATATATATACACACATACATATATATACATACATTTACATACACACACACACACATCTACAGGAGCAAGCAAGGAAAAAATCTAGTTCGCTAGCAAAAGCAAAGTTTTGCCCGCCAGAGCCCACTGGAATTTCTTTCCAGGAGGATCACAGGGTCTGGCATCGGATCCATTTAGGTAGGCGCCTGTGTAAAGAGGTGAAATCAGGTAACTCTTTCTAAACCTGAAAATATTAGGTCATGTAAAAATATGCGTATTTTGCATCTAATATAAATGTTTAAAACATTTAAACAGGCCAAACATTTTTATTTAGGTCTAAATGAAAGATGTGTGCCATTAGAAACATTTATTTTTTTGGGGAACAGTGACTTTTAATGTAAGCTTGCCAGTGTCAAACTGCCGGGGATGCGCGGCTCCAGCAGCGAGATTTCGGTTGATAACGTCCGCGGGAATACGCTTGCGCCTGAAATTTAGTTAATAAATCGATCGAAGGCTTACGATTTTGGATCGCGAATATGAATGTGCAAGCGAGCTTCCAATTTTGCCTGGTGAATCAGCCTTCCCACATTCAAATGACAATATGACTTTGAGAATAGAACAAAAGCAACGAGGGGGGTCGAGTGCCAGTTTGGAGTGGAAAGTATGCATACATTTGTACTAATTATTTGTGGATAGAATGACAAAACATTGCTGAAGAATTGCTAAACAACAGAAACCATAATTAGAAACCAGGCACAAAAACATTGCAGCAACAGATGAAGCCAACAATAATGAAGATTACAAAAAGTCACATCATTGCATACCATCCAAGCAAACTTACTTGAATAATCTCCCCACATACACACAAACCAGTCTAGTTAAAATAGTAAAAATGAAATTGCATATGGATTTATATACATTTCAATGTATTTTGACATACACACACACACAAGTGAAATCACTAAATGTTCCTTGATACATGTATTATAACATCTTTGGCAACAAGCTTTTTTTTCCAAATATTTGATTTCTCTAAAGCCAAACTAGAATAAAATTTGAAACAAATCCAAAATGCTTGGTCTCATTTTTTTTACAATCATACAACTGTGTGATGACATATTATAAAGTGCTAAAGTTATTAAAAAAGAACAAGCACTAAAGATTCAAATTGACCTGTAATGGACTGTAGATGCGCACAGAACAGGGACCAGGTGTGCGCTAATTGATTGCTATGACCATTGACAGAGCTTAACAGATCCTCCTGAATCACCCAGCTGAAAATGAAGTCGCCCTAATTGGCAATTTCTCGACCCTACTGTTCATTTATCAATGATGTAAGCCGGCAGGTGACTTTAGTATTATCGGCTCACGGTAATACGCTGCGGCCAGTGGTGCAATTTTCACGCAGCAAGTTTATGCGCATTATCGTGATAAATCAACACCACTGACTCAAAGCAAAATGCACCCTGAAATGGAGAGATCTAAAAACATCAGTTGGGAGAAAGAAACCTTAAAATCTGTAGCAGCTGGCAAAGGAAGAGTGGTCCAAAATTTAATTAGAGAGATGCAAAAGACCTAATGATTGTTACAGAAAGTGATTAACATCATTTCCTGTCTTCCAAAGGGTGTGCTACCAATTGAGAGTGAGTAAGTAAGTTGAGAGTGACAAAAATTTTGTCCAGGCCATATTTTTGTTTTGTGTGTAATTGAAACAATTTTCTTGCAGAAGTGGTGCATTTTCTGACAAATGTGTATATATATATATATATATATATATATACACACATATATATACATATATATACACACCGTAATACATTTACATATATTGCTTTTAATTTTTCATGTTTGTGTAAGTAAAAAAACATAGTTTGAGTACTGCAATATAAGTTTTACAGCAGGAATTACCTTTTTTGAATCTTTTGCCGTTTTTTAATGTTTAAAGTGACAAATACAAAAAGAGAAAAGAGAAAAGAGAAAAAAGAGTAAAAAGATACCATGACATGGGGAGCAGAGTACTGCAAAAGCAAGATTTACATGTTTGTGCCTTTCAATGTTTGAAAAAAAATCTGCTCTGACTGTATTTTACCATATCCCTACTAACTAAACTTTACAGCAACAAAAAGTACCCAAATCGCCTGTTGTACAGTATCAGGCAGCAGCAAAAAAAAACAAGTACATGTCTCACTGCACTATATCTGTAATGGAGGATAAGCCACCCCACACCTTTAAATTATTGCAAGGTGTGGCTGGGCAGGCATCCACAAAGACAGAGAATAGATGTCCATGCCATCTCCTGTTCCTGACTCTAATTGGAGCTCTAGGACAGCATGAGAGAGCCAAAGCATTATGGGAAAGCTAATGCCCTGACTCTCCCAAATTTGAACTGCAAATAATGGCAATGCTTGGGATGTTTGGCTTGAATGCGCACTTTTCGGGCTGAACTTCGGATGGACTCAAACACCAAGCATATCAACAAGTAATTCAAATAATTATACATTATAAAAGGATACATAAAAAGATACATTATAAAAGGATACAAAACACTATTACATAACCCTGTACTTCACATGAATATTAAACATACTTTATAAAGTGATCACAGCACTAAAGTAATTTAAAAAAAGCAGCATCAGTTTTAGTGTTTGGGGGCAACAAATCACCTAGATTCCCCCTCTCCATGCATTACAATTTCTGAAATGACTGATCTTTCATTGTTACTGCTGAGTTTGTCATCCTAAGCACTAGTGTTGGTTGAATAGCTCACTATTCGATTCGTCAGCTATTCGCTGGAATAGAGCAAAATTACTCGGGTGGTCGAATGTCAAAGTCAAACACCATTAAAGTCAATAGGAGGAAAAATGCGGGTTTTTTTCAGCACTGTGTAGAGCTTCTACAGCCTCCAAACAGATGTAAAAAGATACATTATAAAAGGATACATAAAAAGATACATTATAAAAAGATACATTGTAAAAGGATACATAAAAAGATACATTATAAAAAGATACAAAACACTATTACATAACCCTGTACTTCACATGAATATTAAAGAGCACCTGTCACATCAATATTACGCTAAAGCTAGGTACACACTTCCAATAATTATTGTTAGAAAACGAACGATTACGACCGATCAACGATTATGCACGAATATACTTGAACAATCATATTGTGCACAATTCTGTACATGCTGTAACAATATGATCGTTCAAATATAATCCACCAACAGTGTTCACACGCTAGATACAATCTTTTGAACGATGCAGGGAGGGACATGTAAAGGAGAAAGTGTACCGCAGAAACATGCACGATCACTGAACGACCGTACACACGATAGATAGTGAAAGATCGTCCGCCAATCAGATCCACCATGGCGGTCGTTCATTTCCAATGACAATCCTCGTTCGTCGGTGTCCTTGGTCACTTTTTTTTTGGCCAATTTGTTGTTCATCGGTTGTTCGACAGTTGTTTCTAACAATAATTATTGGACGTGTGTATGCAGCTTTAGTCAACACGGACTGTTTCCCCAGCGTTTAACCTGAGGCTTTTTAAAGCCCATATTTGAAGTCCCCATGCATTCCCATGGGCTAATCTACACCAGAAAGTTTCCTTCAGGCACGTTTTTGAGCATTATCTTAAACGTTGCTTGCAACATTTAAAAGATTAAAACGCTGGATAAACGTGGGAAAATGCTTCCATTGAACTCAATGGAGGCTTTTTCAAGTGTTTTTTAGTTTTTATGAAAGCTTCCATTGAAAACAATGGGGGTTTTTATAAACATTTTTAGCAGAACTTTGGATTCTGGAAGCCCCCTTTAATAAGGAGACTCCCAGATCTCCACCGTCCCATCCTGGGGAATAAGTACAGGGGTACATAAAACCCCTTACTCATTCCCTGAAAGGGTTAAAATATAAGAAAAATAGGACAAGGTTTTAATGTTAAATTATTTTATTAATGTGTGTGTGTTTGTGTAATTAAACTTTTTTTTACAGGTTATCCCAATGACAGGATGATTTCCAGGGTTGCAATGAGCATAGCCCTGGAAAACCTCCTGACAGTAAGAGATTGCAGGGCACTAGGGGTTAAATGAGGACAAGCCTCTCCATTCACCCCTAGTGCTCTGTGATTAGCTGAGGTTTTACATTTCTCAGCCATTCAGCACTAGACATGAATGGGGAGACTTGTGCTCATTCATCTCTAGTGCTCTGTGATTGGCTGAGAAATAGGAAACCCTGATGACAGCTCAAGCATCATCAGTCAGCAGAGCTTTACCATGCTGACAGCTCTGCTCACCTGATCACTCCCGCAGCCCTAGAGGAGCTGTGACATGTATTACAGATACAGAACATGTCACAGCTCCTCTAGGGCTGCCGGAGCGATCAGGGGAGCAGAGCTGTCAAGCATAGTAAAGTTCTGCTAACTGCTCTGCTCCCTGATTGGCTGAGGAAAGGGAAATCCTGATGATGCCTTTGCTGTCATCAGGCTTTCCCTTACCTCAGGGAGCAGAGCAATCAGCGGAGCTTTACTATGCTGACAGCTCTGCTCCCCTGATTGCTCCTGCAGCCCTAGAGGAGCTGTGACATGTGTTCTGTATATGTAATACATGTCAAAGCTCCTCTAGGGCTGCGGGAGTAATCAGGGGAACGGAGCTGTCTGCATAGTAAAGCTCCGCTGACTGCTCTGCTCCCTGATTGGCTGAGGAGAGGGAAATCCTGATGATGCTTGAGCTCTCATCAGGGTTTCCTATTTCTCAGCCAATCACAGAGCAGTAGAGGTGATGAATGGAGATACGTATCTCCATTCAACCTCTATTGCCCTGGTATTGCCTGCGGTTACAGCTAATTGAAAGCACCTGCTTCCAATTAGCTGTAACCGCAAAGTTCCCACGGTCTGGGAATCCCACATTGACATTATGATTCATAATGTCATTGTCGGATAACCTGTAAAAAAAAAAAAAAAAACAAGTTAAAATAACACATACAAATTAAATTCATTTAAGATGAATTTTTTTTTTTTTAAACTTTTTTTCCCAAAATTTTTGTAGTCGAATCCCGTGTTTTTCGGGTCGGGTCTATCCGAATTCGAACAGATATTTTCGGGTCGAATTCGAACATCAACACTACTAAACACCTTCTAGCCTGAAATGTTCACTGAAAGGCTAACGCCTGGGTCAATTTGGAACATTTTTTCTCTACCCCACTTTTTTCAGTGGCTTTGGTAGAACTGCAACACAAATATATACCCTCCTATAGGTGCTACTTTAAAGATCTTTCACAAAGGTAATCATAATTGTCTGCTTTTTCTGGTCCTTTGACCCCAATAAACTTTAAACCTGCATTTCCTCTGGGGATGTTGTCTAGTTTCATGTGCAATTGTGCTTCACAACCTAATCAGCAGGCATATAACTTTTTTACCAAAAAAATCACAATATGGAGCTATAGGTTGCAGTCCCAGACCAGGAGCTATTAATTATCTGTTAAAAAAAACTTTGGGAGATGTTAAAACCCTTTGTTTTGGGTAAGTGAGGAAGGAACAACATCTCCAGTCAGTCATTTCAAAGATGTAGCTTTCCCTTTGAAAAACTACTTTGGCCGCTTTTGTATAGTGATCATATAGTGTATAGTCCCTAGTTTTTAGAATCTGTGCAATTTGCACTAATATATGGTTTCCTGCAAATGTACTATAATTTTACAATACAAACATTTAAGTGTAAGTAATTAGGTTTATAAATATATTAGGCGTACTAAAATGTGCTATGAATATGTGTTTTCCAAAATGACTGTTACAAAAATACTTTTTTTTGCATATTTTATTTACATCTTACGGGTTTATTTACATATACGGGTTGTCCCCGAGGTAAGGACATCCAACCTAAAGAATATGTAAATAAAAATGAGAAAGGATCCCCTCAGCTTCTATCTAGATAAGCAGGCATAAAGGTGGCCACCCCTAAAGAGTTACTGAGTTAAATGAAGAAGAAAGAAAAGATGGGGTTTTGGCCTTGATTTTAAAAGATAATTATGTATTGTTCATAGGATTCATACACAATTTATGCGACAATGGAAATGTTTTTACCCTGCCCATTAAAAAGCATGGACTGGGGTTCACACACTATACATAGATCCACTAGCGTTTTAATATTGAACCATTGAGTCTTATTAACCCAACGCGTTTCGCCACTGTGGGCTTCCTCAGGCATACCTTACCTATTACCCTACCAGTTTAACAACCTTATCATACTACATTTCCCCATCCATTTTTTGACCTCTACAGGCACCCTCTGATATAAAGGTGCCCTCATCTCACCCTGGAACACGCTACATATTACTCATGCGATAAGTAAGCATTTATTTATTCCTTCGTCTCTTTTGACTGACAATTCTTAACATAAGTTTACCAATAATATAGGTTAACTACCCTAGTACGAATAACAGCATCTAAATTTCTTCCTGATATATATGCATAGATACATTGACATATTGTTTTGGAATTTTTTCTTGAACAAGTCTATATGGTTTAAACATACTTATTGACATACAAATCCGTTTGATGTACTCATGTCATATGTATACCCTAAATAGGTAACTACATTTTTTTGGCAAAACAATTGCATGTGTAGATATATTTTTGATTGCATATATGGGGATGTACTTGTACATATACATGTGTATTTGTGTATGTGCAGGTACAGACTATAAGATGATATATATATATATATTTTTTCTTTTTGTGAAATTTGAACTTTTCTTGCACGATGTAACTATATCAGATATACTGTATATTTAATGACAAATATTCTGTTACTGTACTACACCTATCTTTTAGACAGGCAAAGTCTACGCTACATACCCCTGAGGAAGCCCAAAAAGTATCGCACGATACTTAAACCATATAGTAGTATAGTTGATCTATGTTAGAAATAGGATTCAAATATTGTGTGAATAAATTTTATTTTTCTAACAGAATTGCCAGTAAAAGCCTGCTTTCTCGCTCACTGTGCTTTAGACTTAGACTTACTCAGGCTTGGCAACTGTTAACTTCAATTATTTAGGGAGTCCCTTTTGGTAGAATCCATTTCCCCCTTTCCCTTCACTACGCATCCATAAATATTTGGACAGAGACAACTTTTTTCTAATTTTGGTTCTGTACATTACCCACAATTAATTGTAAATGAAACAACTCCGATGCAGTTGAACTGCAGACTTTCAGCTTTAATTCAGTGGGTTGAACAAAAAGGTCGCATAAAAATGTAAGGAACTTAAGCCTTTTTTAACACAATCACTTCAATTCAGGGGCTCAAAAGTAATTGGACAAATTAAAAGCTGAAAATAAAATGTTTATTTCTAATACTTAGTTGAAAACCCTTTGCTTGCAATGACAGCCAGTAGTCTTGAACTCATGGACATCACCAGATGCTGTGTTTCCTCCTTTTTAATGCTCTGCCAGGCCTTTACTACAGCAGCTTTCAGTTGCTGTTTGTGTGTGGGCCTTTCTGCCTGAAGTTTAGTCTTCAACAAGTGAAATGCTTGCTCAATTGGGTTCAATTCAGGTGACTGACTTGGCCATTCAAGAAAATTCCATTTCTTTGCTTTATTAAACTCCTGGGTTGCTTTGGCTGTATGTTTTTGGTCATTGTCCATCTGCCTCCCAATCAATTTCACTGCATTTAGCTGGATTTGAGCAGACAGTATGTCTCTGAACACCTCAGAATTCATTCAGCTGCTTCTGTCCTGTGTCACCTCATCGATAAACACTAGTGTCCCAGTGCCATCTGTAAAACATGGCCATCACACCGCCATGTTTTACAGATTATGTGGTATGCTTTGGATCATGAGCTGTTCCACGCCTTCTCCATACATTTTTCTTGCAATCATTCAGGTAAAGGTTGATCTTAGTTTCATCTGTCCAAAAAATGTTTTCCAGAAATTTTTTCTTAAATTATTTATTTTGTATCTGTTTTTTATTTTACACTTGTTTTTTTTATTTTTTACAGGTTATCCCACAATGACATTATGAATCATAATGTCATTGTGGGATTCCTGGACCGTGGGAACTGTGCAGTCACAGTTAATTGAAAGCAGGTGCCTTCAATTAGCTGTAACCGCAGGCAATAGGAGGGCCCCCCCCCCCCGAAATCAACTCCAGGCCTTTTATCTGTCTGAAGTGATTGTGTAAAAAATTGTGGTAATGTACTGAACCAAAATTAGGAAAAAAGTTGTCTGTCTAAATATTTTTGGACCTAACTGTAAATAGCAGATGGGCTGTCAGGATGATCAATGCTTTCATCCTCATTACTACCTGTACAGGCATTTCTCTCTGGACTTCTAACAATATCCACAATTTCTGAATCAGTGTATTGATGAACTGGAAGCACGTTATCATCAACATCTATCCATCACCAACATCTTCATTTATCCTTGATGAAAGCTCCTTGGCATCAGGATTAGTTACATCTTTAACATATTCAAGAAGTTCCTGTATAAGCCGCTTTTCATTGGTAACCCTAACCCCTGCCAAATTATTTTCACTGACTTTGTTAGAATGAGAAGTAATCATTAAACTTGGCCACAATTTATTCTATCCATTTATCAGTGTTGATGTTTTCACAGACTTCCAGCCATTGGCAACACAATACACTGCATCCTTAATGTTAAATTCTTTTATGAACTTCTGTATTGGGTGCCTAAATTAACTGAACTTACTAGGCACCTCATAAACAGGGATCAATACATATATACTTCATAGAACGTATAATGCCATTGTCCTGTGGTTTCATTATTGATGTGCAGTTGAGTGGGAGGTAGACAACAAAAGCATGATCTTTCACTAGAAGATCCGCTTTTGGATGTGCCAAACAATTGTCTAAAACAGTGGTCGCCAACCTCGGTCCCGAGGACTACTAAAATTACCCATGGCATGGTTATGTAATCATGACGTCACTATGGGGGAGGTTTCTCCACCTTTAAGTGACACCCGGCTCCAAGCGCATGCGCAGTCAGGAGCCGGGTGTCACTCAAAGGGGGAGAAACCTCCTCATAGTGACGTCATGATTACAAACCATGCCCATTCTTCTATCGTAGATCTGAGTCTGCGATGAGAGAGTGGGCGGGTTGTGTCCAGGGACACAACCCGCCCACCTCCGTGACTAGAAACTGTACTGGGGATGTGGTCCATGGCTCTGGCCAGTGTGTACCCCCAGCAGGGTCCATTTTCCTGACCCCGCTTGGGGGTGCACCGACCAGAGCCACGGACTCCCTAAATGTCTGAATGACAGTGTCATTCTCTTGAAGGCCCTCGGACATAAACTTTTCCCCGATAACAAGCAACTTACATCTATAAGTACCTGCAGCATTAGAGCGGCACATTACTGTGACACGATCTTTTGAAGTTTAAACCCTGATGGCAATTCTGCATCCTGTTGTTAGAGTTTTTTTTTTAACAAAACAAGGCAGTCTCGTCAGCATTTTACACTTGTTTAGGACTTAAATGTTCATCACTAACTAACCTTGCAAATTCGTCCACATATGCATTAGCCGCATCTTTGTCTGCTGAATGTTTTTCACCACACACCACACGAAACTGTAAGCCATGTCGCGACTTGAAATGATGCAAACAACCTTCTGAATATTAACACTTGTGTTGCAATCCCAGCTTTTCATGAAACACTTTGGTTTGTTCCTTTAATAAATCACCAGAAATTTTCACACTTTCACTTACATGAAGATTAAGCCAGGTTATAAAAACTTGGTCCAGTTCTGAACTTTTTCCCTCCGTCATTGACTTCCTCACAAACATTTCCTTTTATGATCCACTGTCAGAAAAGTCCTTTAGCAGTTTTTCTTTGTTTTTTAATATCATATACAGTTGAAGAGCCAATGTTGTATGTTTCACAAATGGTTCTCACTATAAAGTTTTTTTAGCAGTTCCACTTTCTCTGCAATAGACAACGCATGATGTTTACGTTTTACACCTCTTTTCTTTGGCAAAATGCCTGAATCTTTGCCGGAATCCATAAAGAACACAGCAGCAAATAAATGAGAAGGAAAGCACGTGCAAGCAAGACCTAACAGCTGTTTCTGCAGAACAGTGTCAGCAAAGTAGTGGCCAAACATGGTACTGCAGTCCCTGTATTAAAAAAAAATTTGATCTGAAGTTCATGCCGGAAAACTGAAAGAAACGGATTATCGGTGGCCAGATTTTCGATTGTCAACATGGTAATGTATTTTTATTGAAGTTTTTTTTTAATAGAAAAGTACATAAGAAAAACAGAAAGAACAAATTCTAAATAGACATAAAACAGTGGAATTACCAGTTAAACATCGGAGCAAAAGATGAGAATAAAAAAAAACTGGTTGCATTAACCACAGCAGAATCTCTAACATTCAGTATGAAAAACATGTTACTGTTGGAGGAATTGGCAGATCACGTGGAATGTGCATTGAGGCGCGTCTCAACATAATCCTCCCATGTACTTGGACTTTGCTAAAGCATTTGACACTGTACCCCACAGATGGTTAATATGCAAGCTAGGGTCAATAGGTTTAGAAAAGTCCATCTGTAAAATTATATTGAATTGGCTTAAAGATCACATCCAGAGAGTTGTAAATAATGATTCATACTCTGAATGGTCTAAGGTTATTAGTGGTGTACCCCAGGGTTCAGTGTTGGGACCTTTACTGTTTAACATCTTTATAAATTATATAGAGTTTGGGAAATAAAAGTACCATTTCTGTGTTTGCAGATGACACCAAACTATGTAATGGAATCATGTCCATACAGGATGTCTATAATCTACAAGCAGACCTGAATGTACTGTTTGATTGGGCAGCCAAGTGGCAAATGACATTTAATATAGATAAATGTAAAATTATGCACTTGGGTGCTAACATGCATGCTTCATACTGTCTAGGGGGAGTCAGAAATAGAAAAAGGATCTGGGGGTTCTGGTCGATCATAGACTTAATATCAGAATGCAATGCCAAGCTGCAATATCTAAAGCTAGTAAAGTACTTTCTTGTATTAAAAGAGGAATTGACTGCAGAGATTGAGACATAATCCTGCCCCGTACAAAGCATTGGTCAGATCACATCTGGAATATGCAGTCCAGTTTTGGGCACTAGTTCACAAAAAGGACATTGTTGAATTAGATAGAGTACAAATAAGGGCAACTAAATTTATAAAAGGAATGGAGGAGCTCAGCTATGAGGAGAGATTAGCTGAACTGAATCTATTCTCCCTTGAGAAGAGACGTTAAGGGGGGGGATATTATTTCCCATTATTCACTTTAAGATCAATACAAAGAACAAGAGGGCACTCTTTGCATCTGGAGGAAAAGAAGTTTAAGCTCCAGATAAGGAAGGTATTCTTCACTATAAAGTCTGTGAAAATGTGGATTTAGCTCCCTCAGGAAGTAGTTTCAGCAACTACTACAGGTAGCTGGATGCTTTTCTAGAAGCACAGAAAATAACTGGGTATTAAGGTTTTAATGTAAACATAACAGTGACTGTTGATCCAGGGAACATTTGATTGCCTCATGAAATCTGGAAGGAATTTTTATTCCCCTGTTGAAGCAAATTGTACCAGGGTTTTTTTTTGCCTTCCTCTGGACCAACTATGTCTTATAGGGCCTTATATCTGGGATATGTTTATTTCCCTAGTGGTTGAACTTGATGGACTTATGTCTTTTTTCAACCTAACCTACTATGAAACTATGTAACACGACCTGAATCACAAGGCCGTTCTCGTTTAAATGTTCAGTAAGCGAGAACGGCCTGATTCGCAGCGAGATCGAACTTAATAATCTTGCCTGCTAATCCCTAAAGATCAACTCATCATACCAATTTCAATAACTCTCAGCTGTCTACTTTAAAGAATGGGAGACACCCAAGATGAGTTGATCATGGTTAAAAGTTACAAATAAATACATTTATGCATAGTATTGGTTATGTAGATGCAATTTGACCTCACATCGTTTTTTTGTGTCTATCACCCAGTTTGCTTCTCTTTTATGTAATTTGTCTATTCGTTTGATACTTCATTGGTTCTACTTTGTTGACTAAGATGGATTTGAGAGTTATGGCATGGGACGATTTTGCAAGTGGTATAAAAACAACATATTTCACACAAACAAAAAAAGAATCAGAAGTTAATGTAATGGCCTATATGTTAAAAGGTATATACAAAGGAAAATCAATAGCATATTGGCTAATATGTTATCTATAAAAATACATAGCGGAGGATTGCAACCCTATAGGCCTGAGGGTTCAGATTTTCCCTAATGTGAGAGACATCTCAGGAATTAAAATGAAATGGGAAAAAGCTTTAAAGTCTTGCTCTGTACAGATGATGGAGATCCTGATTAAATACTATAATGAAGAAATTTGTAAAATTGAACTTGAATTAGATAAATTCTTCAGCGAATATGCTGAAATACTAGCCTCAGAAACATTTGAATACAAAAACATAGAAATTAAATCATTCTTGAAGCAATTCAATTCACAATTATATTCAAATAAAGAAAAAAAGCTTTTTGAAGACCAACAAGCTTTCCTTATGGGGAGAGCATACAAATGGCAGGACCCCTCTAAACATCAATTTTTTAAACATTATAGAAAGACTAATGAACAACAATAGGAAACAGCTGACAGTGATACTGACAATTCATCCCAGGCTTCTTTTAAGTCAAATTCCCTGCCTGTGTCTTCTGAGATGAAACAAGGCAGAAAAAGAGAAAATGAAGATTACTTAGCAAAGGATAGACAAAAGCATAAGAGATGCCCCAAAGATATAAGTGACTTTAATACAGATACCACCACAGTTAAAACAGATTCAGATAGCAACAGTGCACCTTGAAACAATAACTCTGTTACTACACTTCCTATATCACATAATTTCACACGAGCCATCATGCAATCAGGCACAAAATCAAAAACCCCTACGAGCACTTTTTTAGGCACACAAGACCCCCTGCAACAGGGGCTCCAAAAACAAATTCCATGAACCTATACACGGTAAAGATACCGCCGCATTAGATACACTAAATGTGATCAATTTGTCACAACACAAGCTATCTGTCATGGAACTGGAAGTCCTAAAATTAGGACTCAGTTTTTGCCCCACTGATACACTAAACAAATTCGGGTTGGTAAAAGACATACATCTCCTGGCTATTATAAAGTACTGCTAAAAAACAAAACATGAAGATGAACCCGGCCCTCTGAAAGCATGGCTGGATTTTAACTCCAGGTCATGAAAGATTTGATTCAACTTGATAAAGAAAACCTATTTAACGATGCTGACATTGATGATTTCCCTGATACTTATCAGGATTTAGTTCATCCTACATCAAACCCTAGTTGTAAAATGATTCTAAAGTCTACTTGCTTTCCGGATCTAAAACAGAATCCAATTCTTTATGCATTTGTGCACCAGGTATCCAAAGTAATATCAGAGTGGCAGCCTAGTGAAGGAGATCCAAGTAATCTAACTAAAAAGCAATTGAGGGCAATTACAGTTTTACAAAATGACTAAGTTGGTAATTAAACCATCTGACAAAGGTGGAAATGTGGTGATCATGGATAGAGAAGTACAAAACAATGTGTTATAAAATATTAGAAAATAAGGAATGGTATAAGTTAGTTTCCAAAAATGATCTGAAATCATACATAAGTGAAGCCTTGTCATCTGATATTATCGACAAGGGCACTTTCGAATGTTTAAACATTACATTTCCGGTCATGCCCGCGTTCTACACTCTTCCTAAAATACATAAAAACTTTTGTGACCCTCCAGGAAGCCCTATTGTGGCTGGCAATGGGAGCATAGCTTCAAATGCCAGCCAATTAGTGGACTAATACCTACCTCCTTTTGTGCCTAATCTACCTTCTTTTCTTAAAGATACTTTATATATGTGTGGTATATGTAAAGTCAAGATTATTGATGACATGTCTGCACCTGAGAAAGCTCTTTTTTTTATTTTATTTTTTTTGTTTCAATCGTTTTTATTAAGTTTCAACAAAGTAATACCACAAAAATGACACGTACAAAAACGAGTACCCATAATTACAGAAGAACAATATAAAATAAGGGGCAAATTTTCATACACATAAATGCAAATAGGGGCTGGGAAAGACTATAGAGAAGGTACTGGGAGGGGTATGGGAAAAACGTAGGAGAGAACAGGGGAAGTAAAAGAAGGCCTAAAAAATTGGTGGCAGAATTGGGTAAAAACTGAAAATCCAAGTAAACCTTACCGACAGGTGTCATTCAAACGGTAACAGTAAACAGTAAACCGCAATAGCCACATTATTGCTCCTTTTAACTTTTTAGGGGGTGAAGGGGGTAGCGCATATGGCCCACATTTTGAGGACAGATAGGGAGACCTTGGAGGAGGGGGGTGTAGGATTAGTTATAGGGAAATCCTGACCGGCAAATTACTCATGTACCTGCCAGATCTGAGGGTGAACAGTGCTAGGACCATTCTCTTCGACGCCAAACCATTCTGTTAATCTCATGGCCATAGCGTCTTGGATTGGGGTGATTCTTTAAACCAGTCCCAAGCCGACCATGTCATCTTGTACTTTTCCATCATATCCCCATCCTCTACAACAAGTAATTCCACGTGTTGCATCTTTTCTAATTCTAAAAGCCAATCGCTTATGGATGGTACTGTGGTTCGTTTCCACATTGTAGGCATAACGGTCCTAGCCGCTGTGAGGAAATGCCGTAGAACATATTTTAGTGACCTTTATAGACCCAGTAATCATGGATAGCAGGGATATTTTAGGTGTGTTCCTTAAATCTGAGCCAGTCACTCTGTTATAAATATCGATGATCTGATCCCAGAAGCTATGAATTTCCAGGCACTCCCACCAGATGTGTAGCATAGTACCCCGTTGAGTGTGGCAGCGCCAACAGCTGTCGGGGGAAGAGGAAGACATACGGTGAATATCTGCTGGACATAAATACCATCTGGACATGATTTTATAATTAGTCTCCTGGGCCTTGCAGGGGAGTGCCATTTGATGAGTCAGTATAAATGCTTTTTCCCACTCCAATGGAGAAATAGGTGTTCCTTTTTCAGCCTCCCAGTATTTTGTGTAAGTAGGAACATTATTAGAGGATACTCTAACCAAAAATTTAATACAACTGGGAGATAACGTGTATTGGCCTACTTGTAGAACGCAGCAATGCTTCGAACACTGTACGGCTCCTGTGTATGGTGTGTGTGTTGAGAGGGGTCAATACAAAAAATGACAACTGTTTATAAGATAGCCATGTGTTTGGCTTCCTCTGCATCTCGGCGTCTAGGGATTAAAAGGGAGGCAACCTCCCATTCTGTAGTATACTATGTGCGTGTCTATTGTCCAAGATATAAATTTGCTAAAGCTCATTGCAGGGGGGAATGCTGGGTTATCAAATATGGGAGTCATGGGTCCCATTTTAGTTGACACATGACCTACCCTGGTAAAACTATCCCAGACTTTCAAAAGATCTGAGGTTACATTCGGTAGTGGCTGCTGTATGCGAAGGATAGATCTGTCTACCCATGGTAGGGAACGAAGGTCAATAGGGGGTAGGGACTTTTCCAATAGGACCCAACTTTTCCTGTCTCCGTTGTGGAACCATTCAACTATACGGGTTAATACTGCCGCTCTGTAATAAGATCTGATATCTGGGACTCCAGCGCCCCTGTAGCTTTAGGTCTGGTGACATAGCGTAAAGCTATTCTGGGACGTTTCATTTTCCATAGGAAATCTCTGCATAATTGTATTTTACGAAGAAACAATGCCGGTAAGTATATCGGGACCGTCTGGAAAATATACAGGAGTCTGGGTAGAATGTCCATTTTGAGAGTGTTTATTCAAGCGAATCAAGAAAGAGGTAATAAATCACATCTTCCCTGGTCTGCCCTTAACTTACTCAGTAGTGGTTGGTTATTATAATGTCATTATATTAGAACAATTTGGCAGGGTCTGCTGAAATTAAAATCCCTGGATATTTATTCGCTTCGTTGCAATGTCTAAAGGACGTGTGCTCTTTAATAAATTTAATCTGATCTGACATTCAATATTTCAGATTTGTTGAAATTCACTTTAAAAGTGCTCACTTCCCCAAATTGTTCAAACTCCCCCAAAATTGATGGAATAGATAGCTGAGGTGACGAAATGTACATACGCAGATCATCCGCAAATAGAGACAGCTTATACTGACGTTTTCCAATCTGGATCCCTTTGACATCGGGGTTTTTCTGTAGGGCCACTGCCAGATGTTCCATTACTATGGCGTATAATAAGGGGGACAGCGGACACCCATCTAGTGCCATTAAGGATAGGAAAAGGTTCGGACAGGTATCTGTTAACCCTCACACGAGCCCTGGGTGCTGAGTATAATGCAGCGATCCTGGCTGTCATGAGTGGGCCCAATCCTATTTGGTTTAACGCCAATTCACCCTATCAAAAGCCTTTTCCGCATCCACAGATAGCAAACACATGGGAGTCCGCAACGTTTTGGCAGCATGGGTAATCAGCAGAGTTTTGACAGTATTATCTCTCGCCTCTCTTCTGCTGATAAATCCAACCTGGTCGGTACGAATCAGAGACAGCAGGTGCGGGGACGGTTGGCTAATAATTTAGAAAAAAGTTAGAAAACAGAAATTGGCCTATAATTCGAACATAGTGAGTGGTCTTTACTGGGTTTGGGGAGAACCGTTATATGTGCTTCCAAGGCTTTGAGCAGGGAAGAAAGTGTCATCAGTTATGGAGAAAAATGGTACAAGAGCTTCTGCATGTAACTTATAGAATTTAGGGGTGAACCCATCGGGGCCTGGGCTTTTGCCTGCAGGAGTATGTTTAATGGTCGAAGACACTTCCTCCTCCATAAAAAAGGATTCTAGACTAGTAGACACTGCTGGATCCAGTTCTGGCAGTGCTGTAGAAGCTAAATAATCTCTAAGGGATAAGGTAGAATTCGATGTGGGTCGGATATTATACAGGTCGGTGTAGTATTGATGAAACACTTACAGTATTTCTCAGGGTATAGCAGTGTTGTCTCCCTTTGTATTTCGAATAGATGGGATATAGGCAGTTGCAGGTCTTGGGTGGAGCCCCCTTTGCTAACAGACGGCCACACTTTTCACGTATTGGTAGTATAATTTACGATATTTGTCTCTATATGTTTGGTGGGCTATATCATAAAGTTGTAAGAGGTGTCTCCTGGGGATTGTCAATTCAGCAAACACATCTGAGGTCATATTGCGTTTATGCAGTTGTTCTAACATCTGGATTCTGTTGATTGTTTTGGTTATGTCCTGAGCTCTGACTTTTTCAAGTCTCACCCCCTGTTGGATTGGCACCCCCCGTAGGACTGCCTTAAGGGCTTCCCATTGAAAAGGGAGAGAGGTGTCATCCGACTCATGGTCCTTCAAAAAATGTTTAATGGTATCAAGCACTGCTCCCGCACAAACTGGGGCTTTGAACAAAGAGTCATTGCACTTCCAGGTCCACTCATGAGGACCTACAAAAGGAATCTGTAAAGTTAGCGATACCGAGGCATTGTCAGACCATAGGCAGTTGTGGCCATAACGGTCGCTTCTGGGTGCCAGTCTAGGGTCTTGTGGCTCACTAGGATATAGTCTATGCGTGAGTATGTGTGGTGTGGGTTGGAATAAAATGTGTTGTCTTTGTCGCTGGGATGCAGAGTACGCCACACATCCAGAGAGTTGAAAATCATGTATTTTGAATAAGGTGTTTAATAAGGTGAAAGTGTTTAATTTTGAATAAGGTAACGAGGACTTTCCTGATGATGTGTCTACCATGGGGTCCAAAGGAAAATAAAAAATGACCTCCGATTATCAAGGTGCCCTCCGCAAATGTATGTAGCCTATTCAAATACTGGACAGCCGCCGACGTTGGCTGTTGATTAGGGGAATAAATGGAAGCTACGGTATATTTCTTGCCCCATAGAAAAATCTTGGCAAATGCATATCTACCCATCGGGTCAAGGCAAGTGTCCAGTATCTGGACGGGAAGCGATTTATGGAAAGTTATGGACACCCATTTGGTTTTACCTTCGGGGTTGGTGCTGTGTATCCAAGTTGTATAGTAACAGTTACACATTGGAGGTATCTTTTGGGAATGGAAATGTGTACTCTAGCTTTATGCTGTCCGTACAGAAGTTAGGAGCGCTTGGTGGGACTATTAGGTCCTTTGGCATTGAGGGTGCGAACCTTCAACCCCTGTGTAGGGCGAGATTGGTGAGACATGACTCTGGGGTCTATATTCTACTATTGAAATAGCTGAACAGAAAGAAAGGGGAAGAGACTAAATCCTCTTCAGTGTGCAAGGGGCCGATAAAAACAATAATAAACTAATCAGGAATTGGGGGCTTGGATGGGGGTGGGTTTGGTGTGATAGTCGGCTGGGGGGGGCTAATTCCCAGTCGTCAATGGGGGACTAGGAAGTATAAGGTTTAACCCTATTTGCGGCCTTTACCGGCGTTATACCTATGTGGGGTAGTGTGGCAGAAAGAGGAGTATGTTAACCCCATTATAGGTGTACCTGGTTGGGGGAAAAACCGATGATATACCTAAGCTTCTGGGATTGACGTGAGGTAGTGAACAACATAACAGCAGTAAAACATAAATTGCAAAAACAACAAACTTAAGCAATTATACAACATTTCCAGAGACAACCCCCACAAGCCCTCCTGTAGCTGCCCAACCCAAACAAATAAATTCAACAATCCCTAGTATTGGGGTGAGTATATGTGAGTATGTAGGGAAACGTTCAAAAAAAAAACAAGGCTAGCCCCTTACCACTGTGGGACTATACTCTCTATAATCAACTCCATACAAAGCCAAGAGGTGGCATGCCCATATGTGTGTAAGCAAATAACCCTGGGTAATGAGTGAAGGGGATTAAAATATCATCCCATAGTTCAAGGTGTCCTAAGAGAAACGGGGGGTGTGGCCTCTCACTGGTAGAGCCACAGTAGGGGCTATCATGAAAATCTTTTTATTTTATAGATAAATACAGAAATTTTTCTGGCTTTTGTGATAGATTGTAAGAGGTATCATAATTAAATATCTGTTATTTTTTGTAGAGAAATACAGAAATCTTTCTGCCTCTTGTGATAAATTGGAAGAGGTATAAGAATTAAAGATCAGTAGTTTTTTGAGAGAAATACAGATTTTTTTTGCCTTTTTTGATAGATAGCATATGGGATCAGAATGAAATATCTGTATATTTTATAGATAAATACAGAAATTTTTCTGGCTTTTCTGATAGATAGCAAGTGAGATCAGAATAAAATATCTGTATTATTTTCAGATAAATACAGAATTTTATCTGGCTTTGTGGATATTTAGCAAGTGCTATCACAGTTAAAAATCTGTTTTTTTTAGAGAAATACGGAAATGTTTTGGGCCCTTTGGATAGATAGCAAGTGGTATAATAATGAAATATCTGTATTTTTTTAGAGAAAGACAGAAATTTTTCTGGCTTTTGTGATAGATCAGAAGAGGTATCAGTATTAAATTATGATACCTCTTGCAATCTATCACAAAAGCAATAAAAATGTCTTTATTTATCGGTAAAAAATACAGATATTTAATTATGATAGCACCCAGCACCCAGCTCTAGATTCCAATTACTAATGCCATCCACACTACCTCTCAGGGCCTACCGCCTCCTCCTCATGCTGTTACTGCTGCTGCCTGTTCAGTACCCATCTCTAGATGCCAGTTACTAATGCCATCCACACTTCGTCCCAGAGCCCATCACCTCCTCCTCCTGCTGTAATTGCTGCTGCCTGCCCAGTACCCAGCTCTAGATGCCAGTTACTATTGCCGTCCACACTTCATCCAAGAGCCTACCGCCACCTCCTCCTGCTGTTACTGCTGCCGCCTGCCCAGTACCAAACTCTAGATGCCAGATACTAATGCTGTCCACACTTCATCCAAGAGCCTACCGCCACCTCCTCCTGCTGTTACTGCTGCCGCCTGCCCAGTACTCAGCCAGTTAGATGCCAGTTAACAATGCTGTCCATGCCGCATTTTACAAAGTTACAGCTAGGATTTAGGAAAAGGCAGTCCCCTTTACAGCAATGTCCTTAAAATCTACAGCTATTACACTGTCCATAAAGGTGATGGCCTCAACCTCTATAGCCGTCCTTGCTCCGTCTCAGGGACCAGCTCCTTCTCTTCATGCTGTTACTGATACCATCTGCCCAGTAACCAGCTCTAGATTCCAATTACTAATGCCATCCACACTACCTCTCAGGGCCTACCGCCTCCTCCTCATGCTGTTACTGCTGCTGCCTGTTTAGTACCCATCTCTAGATGCCAGTTACTAATGCCATCCACACTTCGTCCCAGAGCCCACCGCCTCCTCCTCCTGCTGTTACTGCTGCTGCCTACCCAGTACTCAGCTCTAGATGCCAGTTACCAATGCTGTCCATGCCACATTTTGCAAACTTACAGCTAGCAGATAGGAAAAGGCAGTTACCTACACAGCAGTGTATCCAATAGCTACAGCTTCTACACTGTCCATATAGGTGATGATCTCAACCACTAATGCTGTCCATGCTCCATCTCAGGGCCCACCGCCTCCTCCTTATGCTGTTACTGCTGCTGCCTGCCCAATACCCAGCTCTGAGTGCCAGTTACAATGCGGTCCCTGCTACATCTCAGGGCCCACCTCCTCCTCCTCCCGCTGTTGCTGCTGCCGTCTGTCAGTACTCCATTCCTAAAAATGGTATTACAGACATCTAGGTGGCATTGATAATGCACTACACCCAGCTCTAGATGCCAGTTACCAATGCGCTCCCCGCTCCATCTCAGGGCCCACCGCCTCCTCCTCCTACTGCTGCTGCTGCCACCTGTCAGTGCTCCATTCACAAAACTTGTATTACAGACTTCTAGGTGGCATTCACGATGCACTACACCCAGCTCGAGATTCCAGTTACCAATGCGGTCCCCACTCCTGTGAGGCCTATATAACTTGTAACAGAGCTGTGTAACTGGCTAATTTTGTGACTGAAAGACCCCCCTCAGGGCCCTCGGCCTCCAATCTAAGCCTGTGTATGGCTTGTAATGGAGCGGTGAAACCTGGTGCCTAATGTTTGGAAAGGAGGAACCCCCTCGCAGGCCTGTAAAAAATTTGGCATGTTTCTTTGACCGCCCCATAAAATAGCCTTGCCACCAACATAAAAAAGCCTTCCTTATTTTTTTTTTACTTGTACAGTGTTGTGCAGAGATGAGGGATTCTTGAAATATCTTTTAAAATGTATTTATAGGCTGTAGAAGCTCTACACAGTCCCTAAAAACAACCCAAAACTTTCCCCTATTGACTTTATTGGAGTTCGAATTCAACGTTTTTTCACCCGAATAATTTTGGTCTATTCGACCAAATAGCTGTCGAATCGAATACTGAGCTATTCGACCAACACTAGCATTGACAATGCAACCAACCCAGAAGTGTGTAATACAATTTTTGTTATTGGAGTACTGACAGGCGGCAGCAGAAGGAGGGGGCGGTGGGCCCTGAGAAGGAGCAGGGACCTCATTGTTAACTGGTATCTAGAGTTGGGTGTAGTGCTTCATCAATGCCACCCAGAAATGTACAATTTTAGTGAATGGAGTACTGACAGGCGGCAGCAGCAGCAGCAGGAGGAGGCGGTGGGCCCTGAGACGGAGCCTGGATTGCATTGGTAACTGGCATCTGGAGCTTGGTGTAGTGCATTGACAATGCCTCTCACTTAGAAGTGTGAAATACAATTTCAGAGAATGGAGTATTGACAGGCAGCAGCAGCAACAGCAGGAAGATGAGGTGGTGGGCCCTGAGAAGTAGTTGGGATCGCATTGGTAACTGGCATCTAGAGCTAGGTGAAGTACATTGACAATGCTACTAAACCACAATTGTGTAATACAATTTTAGTGAATGGAATACTGACAGGCGGCAGCAACAGCAGTAGGAGGAGGAGACGGTGGGCCCTGAGAAGTAGTGGGGACCAACTTGGTAACTGGCATCTAGAGCTGGATGTAGTGCATTGACAATGACACCCACCTAGAAGTGTGTAATACAATTTTAGTGAATAGAGTACTGACAGGTGGCAGTAACAACAGCAGGAGGAGTAGGCGGTGGGACCTGAGACAGAGTGTGGACTACATTGGTAACTGGCATCTAGAGCTGGGTGTAGTGCATCATCAATGCCACCACGAACTATACAATTTTAGTGAATGGAGCTGTGACAGGCGGCAGCAGGAGCAGGAGGAGGCGGTGGGCCCTGAGATGGAGCAGGGACCACATTGGTAACTGGCATTTAGAGCTGGGTGGAGTGCATTGTCAATGCCACCCTGAAGTGTACAATTTTAGTGAATGGAGTACTGACAGGCGGCAGCAGAAACAGCAGGAGGAGGAGGCAGTGGGCCTTGAGACAGAGCAGGGACTGCATTTGTAACTGGCATCTAGTGCTGGGTGTAGTGCATTGACAATGCCTCTCACTTAGAAGTGTGTAATACAATTTTAGTGGAGTGTAGTACTGACAGGCGGCATCAGCAACAGCAGGAGGAGGAGGCGGTGGGCCCTGAGATGGATCGGGGACCGCATTGGTAACTGGCATCTAGAGCTGGGTGTTTTTACATCATCAATGCCACCCAGATGTGTACAATTTTAGAGAATAGAGTACTGACAGGTGACAGCAGCAACAGCAAGTGGAGGAGGCGGTGGTTCCTGGGAGAGAGCTGGGACCGCATTCGTACTTGGCATCCAGAGCTGGGTGTAGTGCATCATCAATGCCACCCAGAAGTGTACAGTTTATTGAATAGAGTACTGACAGGCGGCAGTAGCAACAGCAGGAGGAGGAGGAGGCGGTGGGCCCTGAGACGGAGCGGGGAATGCATTGGTAACTGGAATCTAGAGCTGGGTGTAGTGCATTGACAATGCCACTAAACCAATATTGTGTAATACAATTTTAGTGAATGGAGTACTGACAGGCGGCAGCAACAGCAGTAGGAGCAGGAGACGGTGGGCCCTGAGAAGTAGTGGGGACCAACTTGGTAACTGGCATCTAGATCTGGGTGTAGTGCATCATCAATGCAACCACGAAGTATACAATTTTAGTGAATGAAGCTGTGACAGGTGGCAGCAGCAGCAGGAGAAGGCCGTGGGACCTGAGATGGAGCATGGACCGCATTGGTAACTGGCATCTAGAGCTGGGTGTAGTGGATCATCAATGCTACCCAGAAGTGTACAGTTTTAGTGAATGTAGTATTGACAGACGGCAGCAGCAACAGCAGAAGGAGGAGGCAGTGGGAACGCATTTGTAATTGCCATCTAGAGCTGGGTGTAGTGCATTGACAATGCCACCGACCCAGAAGTGTGTAATACAATTTCAGTGAATGGAGTACTGACAGGCGTCAGCAGCAGCAGGAGGAGGAGGAGGTGGTGGGCCCTGAGAAGTATCGGGGACTGCATTGGTAACTGGCATCTAGAGCTGGGTGTGGGGAATCATCAATGGCAGCAGAAGTGTGCTGTTTTAGTGAATTGAGAACTGACAGGCGGTAGCAGCAACAGCAGGAGGAGAAGGCGGTGGGCCCTGAGACGGAGAGGAGACTGCATTCGTAACTTGCATCTAAAGCTGGGTGTCGTGCATCATCAATGCCATCCAGAAGTGTACAGTTTTATTGAATGGAGTACTGACAGGCAGCAGCAACAGCAGGAGGAGATGGAGGCGGTGGGCCCTGAGACAGAGGAGGGAACGCGTTGGTAACTGGCATTTAGGGCTGGGTGTGTTTCATCATCAATGCCACCCAGAAGTTTACAGTTTATTGAATGGAGTACTGACAGGCGGCAGCAGCCACAGCAGGACGAGGAGGAGGCAGTGGGCCCTGAGAACAAGCAGGTACCGCATTGGTATTGGTATTGGTTTCTAGAGCTGGGTGTAATGCATTGACAATGCCACCGACCCAAAAGTGTGTAATACAATTTTAGTGAATGGAGTACAGATAGGCGGCAACAGCAGGAGTAGGAGGCAGTGGGCTCTGAGACAGAGAATGGACCGCATTGGTAACTGGCATCTAGAGCTGGGTGTAGTGCATCATCAATGCCACCCAGAAGTATACAATTTTAGTGAATGGAGCACTGGCAGACAGCAGCAGGAGTAGGCGGTGGGCCCTGAGATGGAGCGTGAACCACATTGGTAATTGGCATCTAGAGCTGGGTGTATTCCATCGTCAATGCCACCCAGAAGTGTGCAAACTAGCAAAGAAATTCAACAGAGGCAGGCTTAGCTGACAGTGTGTTGGTGATAGGCAGCCACATACTAAGCACAGGAGCAGTGTTGGTTCACAGAGGCATCTTGGTTGGCCATTGAGTACTTGTTTCAGTCAATCAGTGACATCTGCAGTGAGGATATGATAGTTGTTAGTAACCCACCTTTGGTTTATTTTCAAAGAGGTGAGGTGATTGATATTTTCCAGCGACAGTCTTGATCGGTTGTCCGTGACCACTCTGACGTGAGACACTGGATGCCGGGCACGAAAGAAGCTCGATGGCATACTGTGCCAACTGCGGGCAGATTTCAAGCCTGTTGACCCAAAAATGAATGGCGTCACTACTGTCAGAACAGGCATCCTCCTCATAACTGCTGTCGTCAACACCATCATCACCACCAGCCAGAAAAGAGCCAACGTAATTATGCACCATGCGCTTCATCTGTTCTCGATGGGTATGCCCCTGCACTTCACTTGTGCCCGATTGTCTGTGTGGTCTTTGGGACTCCCATGAGGCAGATTTTTGCCCCTTCCATCCCCAGCCTTTTGATGCTGCTGCTGCCTTTCCTCTACGTCTTTTTTGGTAAATAGCGAGGTATCAAACAATGAAATATCTGTATTTTTTATATAGTCTGACAGAATTTTTTTTTTACCAATTGGTCTTTCTTGGTAAATAGCAAGAGGTATCAAACACTGAAAAATCTGTATTTTTTATATAGTAGGACAGAGGGTTATTTTTTTACCAATTGGTCTTCTTTGGTAAATTGCAAGAGGTATCAAACACTGAAATATCTGTATTTTTTTTATAGTAGGACAGATTTTTTTTTTACCAAATGCTCTTCTTTGGTAAATATCTGTGTTTTTTATATAGTAGGACAGATTTTTTTTTTAGCAAATGGTTTTCTTTGGTAAATAGCAAGAGGTATCAAACACTGAAATATCTGTATTTTTTATACAGTAGGACAGAATTTTTTTTACCAAACTTATTTTTTGGTAAATAGCAAGAGGTATCAAACACTGAAGTAGTGGGACAGAAATATTTCTGTGGCAAACTGGCTTTTTTGGCTAAATAGCAAGAGGTATCAATGACTCAAATATTTGTAATTTTTTTTAGAGTAGGACAGATTTTTTTTCTGTACCAAACTGGCTTTTTTTGCTTAGTAGCAAGAGGTATCAAAGACTGAAAAAATCTGTATTTTTTTGAGAGTAGGACCAATTTTTTTCTGTAGCAAACTGGCTTCTTTGGTACATAGGAACAGGTAGCATCAAAAACTGCTATATCTGTAAATATACAGGTATACAGAAGGCTCCTAACCTGTCCCTGTCAGAATACATGTCTCTCCCTGCTTCTATCCTTCACAGAGAACACAAGATAGCGTTACTAACCCCTCCCTCATTCCCTGTATATATGCCTGTGCTCAGATCTCTCCTGATTGGGCTGCTGGGCATCTTGGGAGCAGATAATTTGCTCCCACCCTCGTCATTCCCGCCAGAAATAGTCGCTATTCCCACCCCTTTGCTTTTTCCATTATTTGTTCGTCGAGAACATGACCTATGGTGAATCACAAGGTCGTTCTCGCCTAAATGTTCGGTAAGCGAGAAAGGCCCCATTCGCTGTGAGATCTAGCTCACTCATCCCTATAGGTAAGTAGACAAGTTCACAAAATTAAGCTAAAATAAAGAAACTTTGTATAACATCGTCAAAATAATAAATGTAGAGTGGTAACATAAAACATAGGGCACATATTTATAATTTTAACAATTTGTTAAATAATAGTCACAAAAAGGTGCATTTGTTTATATTTATATCTTTAGAGAAAAAATAAAACAAGCTCTACATATCACCTGAAGAAGCCCATTGGCAAAACGAGTTGGGGCTAGAAGTTAGCTTCCACCGTATTATCAAATTCCTGTAATTTTTGAGCCAGGGATTCAACATGTATAGTGAACTGGTCTGATTTTACCCATGAATATATAATGGGCAAAAATGATCTCTACATATCCCCTGAAGAAGCCCGTTGGTGAAACACATCGGTACGAGACGTTAGCTTTCACCGTATTATCAAATTTTTGTTATTTTTGAGCCAGAGATTCAACATGTATAGTGAACTCGTCTGATTATACCAATGAATAAATAATGGGCAAAGACTTTACATAATTTATATATATTTTAATATTTGTTATAGTTGTGACAGTCTATTATATTATAAGCATATATTGCCAAAAAAAAAACCCAGCTTTATTTTTTTCCTTCTTATGACCTTCAGTTTTACATTGGGGCAGCAATTTAAGATAGACACCAGGAACAATTGCTATCTCTGGTCATTCTCATATCTATATTTATGTCTTGATAATTGTGAAGTATGTGGGAGGAAAAAAAGGAAAAAATTTTCCTCGAGGATTACATAAATAGAAAAATGATTGCAAGCCACTCATTAAGCCTGAGAAAATTGCGCACTTTCAATTTGTGAAATCATTTGGTCTCCAATTGTAAAAGTGAATGATCAAAATTACCCCCATGTAATAGGGTATGTATTCTGCCTAGACTAAACCTAGTAAATTAGTAGATTTTCCTACATGGCATTGTAAAAATGGCGACCCACAGAGGTATACAAATTTCCATCAATGATGTATTTTACATGTTCATAAATCCTGCTTTTAAAGGGTCTTTTTGTTTTTCCCACATAGAAGGCCTAGCAGAGGCAGGTAACGTAGTAGATTACACCAAAGGTTTTGCAGTTGACAAAATGTAGAGTACAATAACACTGGGGAACGCATTTTTTGTTGAGTTAGATCTTCCACTTGTTTTTTACTAATTTTTGGGTACTGAATCCAAAAATGACCCCAGTTTTTTGCTATCACATCCAGTTTTTACGATACAGGGTATTTCTTTTGTTCATACAAATGATTTACTGTTACTCTCTGACATTTTTTTTTACAGTAAAACATGCTTGTGTGTTTTCAAGAAAGTCCTTGACAATGGCTTTGAATGATAACCAAGCATTCTATAGTCTGAAGAAGTGGGTTTTTTCCTGTGAAACCCATACCCCACCCCATTGTTGTGCTGCAGCCTGATGCTACAATTGTTTAAATTATTTTTTTACCCCCAATATTATCCACCCAGTACTCCATATTGACAAAGTGAAAACAGAATTTTAGAATTTTTTGTAAATGTGTTAAAAAGTATAAAACTTACATTATTATTCAGACCCTTTGTTTTTCAAGTTGAAGTACCTTTGGCAGAAATTTAAGACTCAGGTCTTTGCAACAAGCATTGCACACCTGAATTGGGGGGCTAGTGAGGCTGAATGGGGGCCATCAATGGACAGCCATTTTCATCTCTACCCAGAGATGGGTTGAGAGGGTTCATGTCAGGAATCTGAATGGGCCGCTCTTGGACATTCACAGAGTTGTCCCTAAGCCACTCCTGTGTTGTCTTCGCTGTGTGCTTTGGGTCCTTGTCATGTTGAAAGGTGATCCTTTGGCCTGAGGTCCTGAGCACTGTGGAACAGGTTTTGATTGATGGTATTTCTGTACTTTGCTTCATTCATCTTTTCCTCAACCCTGAGCAGTCTCCCAGCCCCTGCTGCTGAAAAACACCCCCACAGCATGATACTGCCACTATTATGATTCACTGTTGTGATGATTTTCAGCAGGTGATGAGCGGTAACTGGTAATCCAGTGGCTGGAGAAATCCTGACATAGCCTTTAGAATTGAGGCTAAACAGTTAAATATTGGTTTTATCAGACCAGATAATCTTGTTCCTCACAGTCTGAGAGTACTTAAGGTGCTTTTTTGCAAACTTCAAGTGGGCTTTCATGTATTTTGAGGACAGGGTTCCATCTAGCCACTCTGCCATAAAGTCCAAATTAGTGCAGGGCTGCAGCTATGATTGCCCTTCTGGAACTTTGTACCATCTCCACACAGGAACTCTGGAGTGCAGTCATTGAGTTCTTGGTCACATTTCTCACTAAGGCTCTTCTCTCTGAATTGCCCAGTTTGGCAGGGCTACCAGCTCTTGAAAGACTTGTGCCAAACTTTGTCCATTTGAGAATTATGGAGACCACTGTGCTCTTGGAGAACCTTACAAATTATGTCCAGTCAATTTATTTTACCACAGGTGGGGTGCAATCAACATCTCAACAGCAATCAAGTGAGGGTCCACCATCTTCCCCTGTGACGCCGTGACAGAATACTTAGTATATATATAGAATAGTATAGTATATAGTATAGTATAGTATATAGAATATGTAGTATTAAGTCAAGTACAGTTAGGTCCATAAATATTTGGACAGAGACAACTTTTTTCTAGTTTTAGTTCTGTACATTACCATAATTAATTTTAAATGGAACAATTCAGATGCAGTTGAACTGCAGACTTTAAGCTTTACTTCATTGGGTTGAACAAAAAGATTGCATAAAAATGTGAGGAACTAAAGCCGTTTGTTTTACACAATCACTTCATCACTGGTCATCACAGTGACCAGAGGCTCAAAAGTAATTGGACAAATTAAAAGCTAAAAATAAAATGATTGAAAACCCTTTGCATGATGCAACCTTTGCCCTTAGGAACATCACCAGATGCCGGGTTTCCTCCTTTTTAATGCTCTGCCAGGCCTACTGCAGCGGCTTTCAGTTGCTGTTTGTTTGTGGGCCTTTCTGTCTGAAGTTTAGTCTTCAACAAGTGAAATGCATGCTCAATTGGGTTCAGATCAGGTGACTGACTTGGCCATTCAAGAATATTCCACTTCTTTGCTTTAACTCCCCAAGCGATAATCCCGAGTGTGACACTCAGGGTAAAAAACAAACCCCCCTTACCTGCACCCCACGCTCCAGCAGCCATCTAATGATCCCACTCTGATGCCGGGATGTTTCTGAATCAGGCAGCGTGGTTTTAAATGGTTATTTGGTTTTTACAGTAAAAAAACACTACGCAACATATAATAAGAATAAAAGTACATATTTTAGTACACCAAACATAATTGCCCAGTGTATACATTTTGCCCACTATTATCCCTGACCTTGACCTAACTTTTTGAAATGTTTTGATAAATTAGTTTTTTTTTATAAATGACATTGTTGTGGTCTATTATTTCATAATTTTTTAATTTATTATTTATAATTATTTAATATATTATAATTTATGATTATAAAGTATAATTATCATACCCGGGAGTTAATCCTAAGAATTACAAGACAAATACCATCCATAGAATAGGTTTATACTTCCCTGGAGTCCGTCACTGCAGCAGCAAACTGTTGGAGGCAGCAGCACAAGTGGTCAAACAGGTCTGAGATGTGTGTGGAGCACCAGTACGCTGGTAGATGTGTTGAGAGGGCGGAATACAATCATACAGCCACGTCATGTGGAGAGTATTGTGGACTGGGTCTCAGGGGCCTCAAGTGCAGCAGGCTCTTCTTCTGCAGAACTAAAGACATGAGTTAGCGTGGCTAATGTGCCAATACTTCCCGATGACTCCCCCTTGCTGTTTGACGAACAGCCTGAGGATCTGACAGTGCGAATTTCAGAGCAGGAGGCAGACTTTGAGACCCTTGGAGAGTGTGTTCAGCACCTGCTGGGCGAGGGTTCTGGATCAGTGGCTGCAATTGCAGATGTTGGCTTAGATGAAAATGAGGATGATGATGACCGTGATGTGACCTGGGAACCACCGGTGCGTGTAAGGGCTAGCAGCAGTTCCGAAACAGACGTAGAGGAAAGGCAGCAGCACCAGCAGCAACAGACTGGAGATGGAAGGGGCCGCGAATCTGCCTTACCCTTGAGACCCTTGGAGAGTGTGGTAAGCACCTGCTGGGCGAGGGTTCTGGCTGTGGCTGCAATTGCAGATGTTGGTTTAGATGAAAATGAGGATGATGATACCAGACTGGTATGGATACTAGACTGAGGCCGCAAATCTGCCTTATGTGAGTCCTTATGTGAGTGGGACAAGCAGGGGAACAGTCAGAGATGATGTGGCCATGGGGGAGATGGAGCTGGAGCAGACGCAGGGCACCTAGCAGACGCAGAGGCAGGCAAAGAAAAAGAGCAGCAGTGTGGTTGCAAGCACCTCTCCAGTGTGGTCCTTTTTCATGCTGAAAGACAATGACAGGTGCCTAGCAATCTGCATCCTGTGCCACAGGCAGATCCGAAGAGAACAGGCCGGATCACATTTGGGGTACAACATCCCTGCTTTCCCACATGCGCAAGAACCACAAACCAAAGTGGGTGCAGTACTTGTGTTTTTTTGAAGGAGGTGCAACCCTGTCATCCTCTCTTCTTCCACCTACATTGACTGCTTCTCCACCTCCATCTGTCATTGCTACTACATCTAAGGGGTTGGTGCCAGCCAGACTTCTAGCGGCAATGAAGTATCAGCTTCTGTCCTCAGGTTTCATGACACCAGACGACGTTTGTCGCCGTAAGATCGGTACTCCAGTGACCCCTTCAGCTCCCCTAGCTCCCAGTCCCTTCAGCCCACTCTACTGGAGTTCCGCGCAAGGCATTGGGCTATGGGCCCAACCAACAAAAAAGTAATTAAGCTCAATTCGCATCTAGCCAAACTATTGTCCTTGAAGATACTGCCATACAGCATTGTGGACTCTGCTCCCTTCCGTGACCTGATGGCCTGTGCCGAGCGGCAGTGGAATATACCAAGCAGGCATTACTTCTCCTGCACAGCTGTACCCCGTTTACATGCACGTGTAATGAGTAACCTCTCCCGGGCATTGGCATCCTAGCCAAATTCACGTCATCATGGACAGCTGGACAACCAGGCACGGAGTTGGACGCTACCTGTCCTTCACTGCTCACTGGGTGGCCTTGCATAGCTCAGTGGGCGGTAGTCTGCAATAGGCATTGCAGCATCTGGTACCCCCGCTGAGGGGTGTGGTGGGAAAGCATGGGACACCCCAGTCCTCTCCCTCCTTCTTCTCCTTTTTCATTCCTTCTACCGCCAACCCCTCCCTTTTTGACACTCCCCCTGAAAGGCCAGCAGCGGAGGACATTGTGGTTAAGTGGGCACACTACTACAGCTCCCTCATGCACAGGCGTTTGCCAAGCAGGGCTGAAACTGGTGTCCTTGGGGGAGAAAAGTCACACTGCCAGAGAACTCCTGTCTGCTTTGAACAGAGAGGTTGAGGCTTGGCTGACGCCCTCCCGGCTCACAACAGGCAATGTAGTGTACGACAAAGGGGCCAACCTTATGGCCATCCTGCGCATGGGCCGCGTACTGAACCTAGTGGTGCAGAAGTTCCTTCGCACGAACCCAGGACTGCAGGACTGAGACAGGCTCGCTTCATCTGCAGCCATATACGCCAATTCTTTACTGCCGCTGCAGCGCTTAGCAAGATCCATTGCCAACAGAGGCTGCCACCGCATAGACTTATTTGTGACACTCTGACTAGATGGAACTCCACCCTGCACATGCTCCAGCATGTGTGTGAACAAAAGCTAGCCATCTGCCATTACTTGGTCAGCATGGTGCATGGAGGCAGCCGGGCCCTTGGTAGAGCCACACAACTGAGCTATTTTACCAGTGACCAGTGGCTGCAGATGGAGACACTGTGCATGGTACTGGCCCCCTTTGAGCAGGCCACAAACGTTGTGAGTCGGGAGCGGTCTGGCTGGAACGATGTCATACCCATCATCTTTCTGCTTGATAACACCCTGTGTGGCCTGATGGAAAGTGGCGATGGAAGAGGTAGGGAAAAAATGGGGAAGGAGGATGAGGGTGACATTACACTCCATAGCACACAGCCAGCATCAGGAGCAGCAAGAAGGGACACTGGCCAGCATCAGGATTTTCAAGAGGAGGAGGAGGAAGATGATTATGATGATGATGATGAGGGAGACCATGTTGGGGTTGCTGGACAGGACCCGTCCATCCCGCATTTGTGCTGTCACACCCCAGGCATTGTGCGGGCGATGGAACAACATGAACTGCTGCAGCTTGAAGAGGAGGAGGTGGGTGATGAGGAGGAAGATGTTTTGGCGCCTGAGGGACGGAGGATGAGCCCAGGGGACCTCTCTTTCATATGTGTGTCTATATGTTGCAATGCCTACAAAGGGACCCCCACGTTTGCAGCATCAAAAACTGGGATAATTACTGGCTGGTCACTTGGATCACCGCTACAAAGACAAGATGTCACAGTTTCTACCCTACCCAGCGCATGAGAAAGAAAAGGTGACCCGCCTGAGAAGAATACTATGTGACTGGCTGTGTAAGGAGTTCCGCGCACCACAAGCCACACAGGGAGCTCAGGCGGACACTGCCTCCACTGTATCCTCCTGCAATGGCAGCAGTAGTAGACATCCAAAAGTCTAGGCCAAGGCAGGAAGGATTTTCTGGATGTTTATGCTGCCTTCTGGATGCTGTCCTTCACGCAAAATTCCTATTTGCCTGCTATCATTTTGCCTGCCATTTTCTAGAAAACCACAAGGTCTTTTGGAACTTTTGTATTTTTCCCTTGTTGTCACTGTTCACCTACATACCTAGCAAATATGGTGGTTCTAACGTGTATAGAGGCTTTGCTAATAATGTTTAAAGTGGGCCCATTGTCTGTAATGGTATTCGCGAAATCGGTTTCTAAGGGGACAGGACTCCTTCACCGCATCGAAGGGACAATAGATGGGGATATGTATCGTGAAATCTTAGACTGGTTGGACCTCAAGATTGGTTGATAGGTGATCAAATATATATTTCACTCATTACAATGCACATCAAGCTCTAACTTTTGAGCACTGGGTTTTTGAGGGTTCTTTTGTTGTTATTCTGTCCCTCACACCTACAATAAACCTACCATTACAATTATAGACTGGTCATTTCTTTGTCAGAGGGCAAATGTACAAAATCAGCAGGGATCAAATACTTCTTTCCCTCACTGTTTATGTTTTGATATGTGTATATCAGTCACTGTTAAGTATTTGGCCATTGCAATGGCTGTGTGTCAGAATTCAGTGATGGTGATAATAAATAAGGAATAATGCTGAGAAAGGTACTGTGTACCTCTGACACCTACACAAATATTGCACTGTCATTAGGGAAGGTGGAAGAAGGGTGGACTTTCACTATTTGTGAAAGTCTCCTGTTTACTAATAATGGGGTGAAAGTACAATATTTACTTACTGAAAGGTTTCACCTGTATGTGCTAAACCGGACTTAAACTTAAAAAAATGTATATATTTGTGTCTAAGATATACTTCTACCTGTAAATGCTGAAGTTCTCCTGGCTGCCGCAATTGACATTGCTGGATAGAACAGACATCTGTGTTTATTACCACGATGGTGCACAGCACAGAGTCACCGGACAGATGAGCATTTCCTAACAAAAGTATTTTTAAATTATCCTTCAATAACACAGGTCAATATGTCATTTTCATCAGATATAATTTTATGTGGGCTTTGTAGTATTTTTGATGCAGATTTCAAATCTGTGTTCAGTTTTCTGTAGCACATCTAGTTTTTGTGATTCAGGTAATTAAATATTGTGTGCACTACCTGCGATTGATTTATTTTGTCATCATGCCTAGAAATTGCCTTAATGATCCTGACAGTTTCTGTTGGTGTGTGGTTCATTCATAATGAAAGCACAATGTTGCCAAATTACCACAATACTTTAAAAGATTTAAAAATTGTATTTAAACTGTCCACTTGGTGACCAGGATAAATCTTGGGCTCCACGTGTTATCTGTACCAGTTGTTCCAATAGACAGCGTGACTGGCTAAATCCGCGTAAAGCAGCAATGCCATTTGCAATCCTGATGGTGTGGAGAAAACCACAAGACCATCTAATTGACTGCTATTTTTGCTGGGTCAACAAAAGTGGATTCTCAGGTAAAACTAAGCACAAAATTGTACATCTCAGCCTCGATTCTACAATTAGGCCTATTCCCCATGATGATTCATTGCCAGTTTCGGTACCACCACAAGATGGGCTTGCTTCTGTAGAAGGCGATGAGGAATGCGCTGGGGTTGCAGCCAGTTACAACTCCGGATCATCTGATCCTGAATACTTGGCCAATGAAGATTCAGAACCAGAGACCTTTACACAAGCAGAGCTGATTGATCTCGTTCGTGATCTAAATCTCTCAAAAGACAAAGCAGAACTTCTTGCTTCAAGGCCTAAACAGAAGCACTTGCTTGCAAAGGCTGTAACTGTAACTCACTACAGAAAACAAAATCATACCTTTGACAAGGTTCTTTACAAGTGATGGCTCACTGTGCTACTGTCATGATATAAATGCACTCTTTAACAGTTTGTTACAAGAGCATGTTCCATCTGAATGACATATCTTCATTGATTCCTCTAAAAAAACTTGAAAGCAGTCTTACTGCATAATAGTAATTTCAAACCAATTTGCCAATTCCGTTAACCTTAAGGAGTCCTGTGACAACATGAAGTTACTACTTAAAGCAATCCAGTTTATAACACACCAGTGGAACATCTGTGGGTATCTAAACGTTATTGGCTTGCTGATGGGAATGCAAGGAGGATTCACAAAATTTCGCCGTTTCCTATGCCTGTGGGGCAGCTGATCTATGGTACACCATTATGTGAAGCGTGATTGGCTTACAAGAGATACCTATAAGCCCGGAACAAGCAGTGTCAAGTTTCTGCCTCTGTTTGATCCGCATAAAATATTTCTGCCACCTCTCCATATCAAGTTAGGCACGATGAAGAACCTTGTAAAGGCATTGGGTAAATCAAACTCCATGGGTTTTCAGTACCACGTTGAGAAGTTTCCAAACATAAGCACTGGAAAAATGAAGGAAGGGATACCATTTAGAGGGCCACAGATCAAGTCTGTTTTGCAGGATGATGTTTTCAAACAATCTCGCCTTGGGATGCATTCAAGTGGCTGTGTGAAAATTTCCTGGGCAACCGTAAGTCTCCTGAATAAAAGAAGGAGTTCAGAATCTGCTTGATTCATACCAGAAACTGGGTTGTTGCATGTAATTAAAAATACATTTCTTGCGCTCACATCTAGAATTCTTCCCGGAAAATCCTGGTATGGCGAGTGACGAAAGTTGTTGTGAGTGAGAACAGTTTCACCAGGACATTCAGTTAATGAAGCATCGCTACCAAGGTTTCTGGATGATGGCTGGCTACTGCTGGATGCTGTACTGCCACAATCCAGACAAAGAGTACACAATAAAATCATACTCTAAGCATTTCTGAAGAAACAATGGTACCTGACTGACACTGTTCAGTAGATCTATACCACAGTGTGCTTTATTTTACTTCACACTGAAGATGTATTAACATTAACTTCAATAGTGCATACGGTTTAGTACAAAATACATGCATGTACAATGTTATCTATATTAGTACTCATAACTCAGGAACTGTACGTGTTAGGGAAAAAACAGACCTGAATGCAGCTCGAAAAAGTGATTTAGAAAAGTTTGCTGTGGTTTCTAACGATTATCAAAACTAATTTTTTGTTGACCTGTGTAATTATTCTGGACAAAAGAAGATCGGGGTCTTTAACTGATATGTTTTGCAGAAATAACTTGCTTCTTTTCTTATATGCACAGGCATATATATAACTTAAACACAGTAGCAAAGTATATAACACATTAAAATATATACGACTCCTTACAAAAATAATATTTTTGAAATTATTGTATCACTAGAAGCACATGCTCATATAGTGACATCAGGACAAGCAATAAAGAGGAATATTGGGGTAAAAAAAGACAAGATGGGCGTTTAAAAAAATTTGTCCACAATTTGAAGGTACATAAAAGATTAAAATGGGAGTAAATCTTTCACATCTTCTTTGTATCTTGAGAAAAAGATAAAAGAAAAAGAAAAAAAAAATTATTTTCAAATATGAGTATATTTTTTTTCTGGGGAGGAGTGGTATTTCTTTTTTATCAACCCTTTTAATATGGGAGTTGAGGACTAGTAAAAAGAGGTCTGATAAGATTTTGTGCAATTACCACTTGTTTTTTATTTAATCATTTAAGTCATTTAATTTGCTGATGTTTTATATCTGAACATCTCTGATTTTTTTTCAACAGTTTTCCAATGAAATAATATATTTAATTCTTCTCTAGAGTCTTTTGTCATCCCTGAGAAAGATATATATGCAGAAAAGTCCATAGTCAACGTTGCGAAATGTCAAGGCAACATGCAATCATCCACCTGCTCATCTGCCAATATACCTGCCAACAGGACCTACAGGAACAAACTGTCTCAGAATGGTCTTCTGACAAAGATGCATGAGGAAGAACACCATCAACAGATGTCTATCCTCCAGCTGCAGCTAATTCAGATGAATGAAGTACATGTAGCTAAAGTGCAGCAGATTGAACGAGAATGTGAAATGGCAGAGGTTGAACACAGGATAAAAATGGAAATCCTAAATAAAAAAAAAATGTACTGGGAAAGGAAATTGCAAACAATCACAAAAGAATGGCCAGTGGCATCATTTAATAGACCTTTCCCAAACTCCCCATAAGCATAAACTTTATAAACTAAGTGGAAAAGATTTGTAAATTGTTCTTTGAAGAAAGCTTTACTAACTCTATTACCATAAGAAAACAGTAGTAGGAAAAGCATTTAATTAAAAAAATAAACTAAAAGAAAAAGTTTTGAAGGGACTTGATGTGAGGCCAATGTGTATTCAATGTTTGTAGTATTAAAAGAAAATATACCTGGTTTGTTCATGTTGACCTCTTATCTTTGAGATATAGGCCGTGCATATAAGCATGTCTCTGCTACAAAGTTTTATTTCTTAACATTTATCTTACCGAGAGGTTTCAGTTTTGTTGTTTTTGTGTATATTAATACTATGTTGATTTAATGGTTTTGTTTAAATACTGATAATGTGGGTAGATATGTGGATATGAAAAAAATCACTACTTGTTGGGAGTGTTATTAAAATATTGAGGATGGTTGGTGATGCATATTAAAAACTGCCGAAAATGTATTTTGTTTTGGATACGTTTTATAATTTTCTAGTAGTGAGATTGCTCCTGTCAGGCAGGGAGGTAATGCAAAATCCCTCCAATTAATTTTGGGTGGAAAAATTCATAAATAGGCTCTCTATGATTTTTAAGACACATATATTTGGTTGATGACTGCATTTTAATTTTATTCTTTCTAATCCTATTTTATCTTTCTAATCCCTTTTTTCCTCTCCTCCTCCTGTGTCACTGTCTGTATCTGTCTGTCATTTGAAACCCATATTTAATGTACACCACTGCGTAATATGTAAATACTGTTTAATAATAATATTTGTTATGTTAATTACATAGCAATTTATGTGTGGGAGGAAGTCTCAGCTACAGTGGGAATCTTAAATTACATACAGTCTTGAAATAACCTATTATTCTGTTACAGAATGTAAAAAGTATTGAATATGAACCATTCCTAGCTCAAAAGAAGCTGAGAACCCTACTGTAAATGTAAACTTTGGCATCTTTCCATTTTTTGTTGTTGCTGTGTGATCACTCATACTCCAGTTTTCCCTGATGTGATGTATTTTTCTGTGATAGATTTAAGTCATCCTGAGCCGTAAAGCTTTATACAGATAATATTAATTTCATCACCGGATCTAAACACAAAAAAGGTTTTAAAATATATGAGGAGAAAGATGTATTTGTATATGCATGTGCCTATAGGCCTAAAGGAGTGTTAAGTGTTCAGCAGAGCTTAAGAGATAATAGTAACAATATTCTTGCAAAAGGCTGGACCGGGTATATAGTTTTTAATATTTTTAGGCAGCTAAACACATTTAGGAAGGGTCTGGTGGTCTCCAACAGTGGATTGCTATGACGCAGGATATATATTAACCATTAATTTTTACTTTTAGAATGAAAACGTGGGGGAAAAGCAGGTAGCAGAAAGTGAAAAAAAAAAGAAGAAAGAACTTGGGTAACAGTGAATGGGAGGAAAGAGAAACTGTGCTTACACTTAAACCTACATTAGGTGCAATCAGAGATTCATTTGTTTACATACAGTCATGGGAAAAAGAAAGTACATTTCAATGTAAGTTGTCAGTACATTCAATTCTAAGCTTTTACGCATGCCAACATTATGTTATTAATAATGAATAAAACAAATGGTTTTACCAGGTAAATGCAACCTCAGACAAACAACAATACATAGCATATTATGCCATGTCATTCTTTATTCAACAAAAAAAAAAGTCAAAATGCAGGAACAGTAAGTGAAAAAGTAAGTACATCCCTACCAATTCTATAGGCATCAAGAGGGTAAGTAGCAGCTTGTTATGGTTATGTCCCCTAATAGGTGGCACAGGATTACCAAAGGTGCAGAGTCTTTCAGGCTAATTCATCAAGCCAAATCGGAAGCTTGATACGTGAGCGTATTTATTAACCAAATCCGAGGCGCTGGCGTACTTGCGCATAATTCTTTAACTGAAGAGATCTCTCTGATGGATATGCACAGCCCCGGCAGTTTCACACTGGCGAGCTTGCATTAAACTCACTGTTCCCCTAAAAAAGCATTCTTTCTAATGGCACATATATTACCCTATTGCTCTAAAAAAAATGTTTATGCTGTTCAAATGTGTAAAATATCTATATGCGCTAAGAAATAAGCATATTTTAAAATGATTAAATTTAACTTATTTTAATGAATTAATTAAAACGTATTTCTTTCCTGTTAGGCAAGAGTTAACTGAGTTCAGCTCCTCTACATAGGCGCCTGTCTAAATGCTTACAATGCCTGAGCGGAGGAGCCGCCTGGGGGTATATATATATATATATAAAAATATATATATATATATTTTTAAATAATTGTAATTACTATTGTTATTGTAATAAAAAATAAAATAAATATATATAATTATTGTAGTATATAATTATATATATATACACAAATTATATATATATATATATATATATACATATAGAAAATACTTTTAACAATAAATCCTCCTCAACATTATTTAATTTGTTTATTTAATTAAATATCTGTTTACTGGTGTACAAATCTAAAGGATCGTATCAATAAATGATCATGGAATGTCCAATTGCAAAAAAGCCAACAGCTAATTTTGAGAGACTGTGCAAGTGCTAATTGCAAGCGAATTTCTATCACCTGTGTGCCTAAATGTGAGCATATATAAGGGTGTTGTTTAACTTGCTTTATCTTTCTTTCTTTTTCTTTCTCCTAATTAACCTATGTTGCTGCATTTGATACTTTGCTTACCCTTTAGCACAATAGCTGTTTTTTTTTTAACTTTGAATGTTTCAATGTCCATTTTGCAATTTTGAAGTCAGTGTTAATGCTATGGTATTGTATTTGTGGCCATATTGTTTGATTGCACAATTCTGCCTTTATTACCACTTTGAAATGTTTGTCCTGCATAAATATTTTCTAATCCAGTTTTCCACCCTTGATAGGCCAAAATTGCATATTGGTTTGGTAAGTATTTTTTTAATGCAATATTTGTTGGGCCATTTTTCAACTATTTTGGCTTTACATGAAAGTGTGGGTTTACATGCGTTTTTGTTTGTTCTTCATCATTTTTTTTTTTGTCATTTACTGTAAATTTAGTGATGTGTGTTTTTTTTTGTTTTTGTTTTTTTATTTTATTGTGACCTTTTAGCAAATGTTTCTTTTGAATTAAGTTGTTTGTAAAATGTTGTCCTTTGTTTTTCGGGGGTTTGTTGTTATGTGATTTCTTCGTTGTTATGTGATCTCCCAGGACATACAGTTTAACCACCTTGCCGTTAAGCCCGAGCATGCTCGGGCTAAAAACTTTTGCAATTATGGTTAACCCCGAGTTTTTGTCACCAGGTGGTTAAATGTAAACAAATGTTATGTTGCAATACATTGTATGACAATCGGATTACAACTGAAAGGAAATACTCACCCAGTGTCCGCAGCTCCTATTTCTGGCATCTGTAGTGAGATGTATAACACAATGCAGAAATCCTGCATTGTACTGTGCATCTCTCCGGAGATACGAGCAGCTTCCAGCGTGTGCCTGTGTCTCTGTGTAAGGCACGCAGGGAAATCCCCCCCTCACATCACCCGGAGGATGAGTCATCTTCCAGTGATGTGATTGGTGATGTATGGGGGTGTGTCAGGGAGGGAAATTTAAAGGCAGAGTACAATGTAATCTGCTTTTAAATGGTTTTTACAGTACAAAAACACCACACTACATGAAATAAAAATAAAAGTACATTTTTAATTTTATTTTTTGGATTACATTGTTGTCTATGATTTCATTATTGTTTTAAAATATTATTTATATTTATGTATTATATTATGATTTATGATTTTAATATAATAAATAAATATAATTATCATACCCGGGAGTTAATCCTAAGAATTACAAGCCCACAATACAAACAAAAATTTCTATGCAAAAAAAAATAGGATAGGATTTTATTAAAAGTACATTTTTTTTTTTACATGATTGTGTGTTTCAAACATTTTTTATATTCATAATATCTACTAGAACACTTGTTCGGACATATTTCTGTAAGTTACAGGTCTACAATTTAAAAAAAAAAATTCATGAAAAACAGTGGATCACTTTTGGTACAGAAATCTAGACCTCAGTGTAACGCTCAGGTGGTTAAAAAGTCAATTGTGATTGTTTTTAAGCTGTTCCTTTCTCTGAAGTGTTTGAAAGGCTAAAAACAGCACAACTGTCTTGTTAAAACTGACAAAAAAACAAAGAAAAAACAAAGTTGTTTGATGTGCATAGTTGTGCGCCAAACTTCAGGAGTGTGTAGCTCATAGTTGTGCGCTAAGGGGGACCCGCTATGTGCACCTGAACTGTGATTTAAAAGCTGAAAAATGCACCACACTTTTGCACAGTCCTCATTCAGGTAAGTTTTTATTTTTTTTGTGTATATTGCTTGTTTTGCTTCATGTGCACTCATGTATGTATGGACATGAGTGCACATGAAGCAAAACATGTATGTATGCATTTAGAGGTGTGTACACATACATAGAAAAGAGAATTTATAGGAAGAAATAGACAAAGATTGCTTCTTGGACCATATTGCTTTACATTGAAAAGATATACTAGATAGCTATACTTGATATACTAGTACTATTTGTTTTGTGTAAACACCTAAATAATCCATACACCCAGTATTTACCTCCCTAGCGGTAACCCTGAGAGTGACTCAGGGTAGAAAAAAGTTGCTACAAGTGGTAACCCCGAGTCACTCTCGGGGTTGGAACACCTAGGGAAGGTTAGTAAATCGAGCGCTTACCTAATCCGCCGGGGTCCCGCGCCCTCCAGCATCTGATGAGTCACCGGGGGAGTTCCCGGTGAAGTCAGTGCGTGTGCACGTCCCGGCTGGGCGGGACGGGAAATTCAAAATCTATTTGTATTGCATTCAATACAAAATACCTGTATTGAATGCAATACATTGGATTTTTATGTGTAAAAGCAGTACATTGTTTTCAAGAACATTTATTTTACAGTATGTATAATACTATGAGTATATTATGTATTTTTTTTTTAATTAAATTTTTTTTTTTTAATATATAGATTTTTTATTTTATTCAATGTATTGTTTTTAAATGATTTTGTGTTTCAAACTTTAATATACTCATATTATTATATTATGCTGTAAAATAAATTTTCATGAAAAACAAGAAGAAAAGAACCGCTAGGGAGGTTAATGAGCATTAAGTTAGGTAACAACACAACATCTGTTCATTTCTAAGAGTGCCTGACCCTGCTTGTGAGCTTGGCAACCAGTGTGGTTTGATGTTGTGCTTGGCAACCTGGACCTCCTTCCATTACCATCACGTGTGTTAGAATGAGTATGCAACTCAGCTGGACAATTAATTGACAACCAGTTTGGACAGCAAGTGGAAGTGTGCTTGTATACAATAGTGCTAAGATCAGGGAGCACAATGACAATAAAAGTTTAACACTACCACAAATGAACAGAGGAGTTGTGTGGCGGCAAATCAACATGAGTGCAAATGTCAGACTATTAAAAAAAAATAAAAACAAAAACCATGACAATTTATTTGGAAAAGGACTATGTACATAATACATTCAAATACCAATATGTGACAATGGGAAAAAGACAACAAGGGGAGTCAAGTAGCACTTTGGAGTGGAAATCATGCAGACATTTGTACTCAATACTTGTGGAAAATATGACAAAACATTGCTGAGGAATTGCTAAACAACAGAAACTGGCATTACAACCCAGGCACAAAAACATTGCAGCAACAGATGAAACAAACAATCATGAGGTTTATAAAAAATCACATCAAGGCATACCATCCAAGCAAACCTACCAAATTAACCCCCCCCCACACACACACACACACACAAACCAGTCCAGTAAAAATAGTATTCATGAAAATGCATATGCATATGTATTTCTATACATTTAAATGTATTTTGACATACACACACATCTGATTTATACACATACATAGTGATTTAGTGAAATCACTAAATGTTGCTTAGTACATGTATTATAACATGTTTGCCTATATTCCTTTACTAAAATATTTAATTTCTCTAAAGTCAAACTAGAATGAAATTTAATCAGGTCACAAATGTTTGTTCACATATTTTTTTTACAGTCATACTATTGTGTGTTGACATATTTGAAAGTGCTACTTAGTATATATCCAGCTTGATAGAAATTAGTTTGCAGTGTTGCAACCAAAAGAAAAACAACAAGTGCAACAAATGTAGCTAGTGTTGATGTTCGAATTCGGGTTGTCCTTATATTCGACCCGAATATGGCTGTTTGAATTCGGATAGACCCAAGCCGAATAACACGGGATTCGACAGCAAAAATTCGGGAAAAAAAAAGTTTAAAAAAAAAATAAAAGGTAATCTTAAATTAAATTTGTATGTGTTTTTTTTTAACTTGTTTTTTTTTCATTTTTTACAGGTTATCCGACAATGACATTATAAATCATAATGTCATTGTGGGATTCCCGGGCCGTGGGAACTTTGCGGTTACAGCTAATTGGAAGCACGGGCCTTCAATTGGCTGTAACGGCAGGCAATACCAGGGAAATAGAGTTTGAATGGAGATAGTTATCTCCATTCATCACCTCTACTACTCTGTGATTGGCTGAGAAATAGGAAACCCTGATGACAGCTCAAGCATCATCAGGATTTCCCTTTCCTCAGCCAATCAGGGAGCAGAGCAGTCAGCTGAGCTTTATCATGCAGACAGCTCTGCTCCCCTGATTACTTCCGCAGCCCTAGAGGAGCTGTGACATGTATTACATATACAGAACACATGTCACAGCTCGTCTAGGGCTGCGGGAGCGATCAGGGGAGCAGAGCTGTCAGCATAGTAAAGCTCCGCTGATTGCTCTGCTCCCTGAGGAAAGGGAAAGCCTGATGACAGTAAAGGCATCATCAGGATTTCCCTTTCCTCAGCCAATCAGAGAGGAGAGCAGTCAGCGGAGCTTTATTTTGCAGACAGCTCTGCTCCCCTACATGTATTATAACATGTTTGCCTATATTCCTTTACTAAAATATTTAATTTCTCTAAAGTCAAACTAGAATGATTTTTAATCAGGTCACAAATGTTTGTTCACATATTTTTTTACAGTCATACTATTGTGTGTTGACATATTTGAAAGCGCTAGCCTGATGACAGCAAAGGCATCATCAGGATTTCCCTTTCCTCAGCAACTCAGGGAGCAGAGCAATCAGCAGAGCATTACTATGCTGACAGCTCTGCTCCTCTGATTGTCAAGGGAGCAGAGCTGTCAGCATAGTAAAGTTCAGCTGATTGCTCTGCTCCCTGATTGGCTGAGGAAAGGGAAATCCTGATG
>NC_092862.1:85937946-85963557 GCF_032062135.1 Pyxicephalus adspersus | reverse complement strand
AACCCTTTCAGGGAATGAGTAAGGGGATTTATGTACCCCTGTACTTATTCCCCAGGGTGGGGCGGTGGAGATCTGGGAGTCTCCTTATTGAAGGGGTCTTACAGATTCCAAAGTCCTGCTAAAAATGTTTATAAAAGCCCCCATTGTTTTCAATGGAAGCTTTCATAAAAGCTTAAAAACACTTGAAAAAGCCTCCATTGAGGTAAATGGAAGCGTTTTCTCGCGTTTATCCAGCGTTTTATTTTTTTAAATGTTGCAAGCAACGTTTAAGATAACGCTCAAAAACGTGCTTGAAGGAATTAGCCCATGGGAATGCATGAGGACTTCAAACATGGGCTTTAACCACCTGGGTGGTTAACCCGACCTTGGTTCAGAGTAAGTAAACCTAAGTAAGTAAGTAAGATCGTTTACCCTGAACTAAAGTCAAGGTGGCTAAAAATGTAAAAATGTAAAGCGTGATATTGCGTCTCCGCAGCTCCTCCGGACACGTCCGTCCTCTTCAGTCTTCTCCCAGCGTGTGCAGTGACGATCTCCGGGGTTTCCCGGTGACGTCGCTGCAAGCGTTGGTGCGGGCGGGAAATTCAAATAACTTTGTATTGAACTCAATACAAAAAAGCTGTATTGAGTCCAATACAAAGAAATCTTTATATAATATATATATAATTGTATTATATATATATTATATAAGCTACTGTACAGTTACATTTCATTATACACTATTTTTTTTTAAAGATTTTTTTTTTTAAGATTTTTTTTTTATGTTTAATGAAAAAAACAATTTTTGTTATTAAATTTATAAAATTTTGGACATATTTTGGTGAGTTATGCGGTGATTCGGTGAATTATAAGTAACTATTGAGTAATTCGGTGAATTATAGCCTACAATCTAAAATAAATTTCCATGCAAAAAATGTAACACTTTTTGCATGGAAGTTCGGTAAGAAATAGAACACCCGGCGTTCGTGTACACGTCCCTCGGTGATTCCTGATGATGTCAGTGCATGCGCCCGTCGATGGGGGTCGTAGCGGGAAATTCAAATATTTTGTATTGGATTCAATACAAAGGTCCTGATTCATCAATTAAATGCGCGTACGCTCGCACTTCCAGCGAGCCAGTTTCCCGCGGTCCAGAGCCGAGTGCGCTCGTACACGCGCCTTCACTGCCAGCTGGATTTCTGCCTTGATAATAATGAGCAATAGCGGTCGCAAATCTGCCAATTAAGGCGATTAGATTTCAGCTGCGTGATTAAGGAGGATCTGTTAAGCTGTCAATGGTGAGATCATAGCAATTAATTAGCGCACACCTGCTCCGTGTTCTGTGCGTATCCACAGTCCATTACAGGTCAGTTAGAATCTTTAATGCTTCATCTTCTTTTGGGTAAGTGCTACCTTTTTAGGTTACATTATACTTATTCACAAAATATTTAATTTATTGTTACATTTGTTGCACTGTTTTTAAACTTTTTGGTTTGCTTTGCAACACTGCAAACTAATTTAGATCAAGCTGTATATCTACTAGTTAACACTTCATATTATGTCATCTCACAACAGTATGAATTGTAAATAAATTGTCACCAAGCATTTGTGATCTAATTAAAATGTCATTGTAGTTTGGCTTGATAGAAATCAAATAATTGAAAAAAGGATTATTGTCATCATTATTCATCTTTTGCTGCAATTTTTTTTTTTTTTTTTTTTGTGCCTGGTTTGTAATGACAGTTTCTGTTGTTTAGCAAATCTTCGGCAATGTTTTGTCATTTTTTTAAAAACTAATATTCAGGACAAATGTCTGCATGCTTTCCACTCCAAACTACTACTTGAACCCCCTGTTTGCCTTTGTCCCATTTTAGGAGTCACATATTGGTTTTTGAACGTATTATGTACATATTTATTACTCTGACATTTGCACTCAATTGCATATTGATTTGCTGCCACACAACTCCTCTGTTCATTTGTGGTAGTGTTATCGCTTTGATGTCATTGTACTGTGCTGACTGATCTTAGCACTATTGTATACAAACACACTTTCACTTTCTGTCCAAACTGGTTGTCAATTAGTTGTCTAGCTGAGTTGCATACTCATTCTAACACACCTGATGGTGATGGAAGGAGGTCCAGGTTGCCAAGCACAACATCAAACCAAGCACTCTTACATACCAGATAGTGTGCTTTATTTATGTGTTTACATGATTCTAATCATATTAGTCATTTTGTATAGAAAAATGCCAAGGACAATTTAACTTAGTGCCAAACATATTTATTTGCTTTGCTCAAACCAAAGACCATAATGTTAAAAGGCGTTTATGCCTGTCCTGCAAGGTCATCCATGACCTGTACATCTTGCTGGAAGGGAAAATTGCAGCAAAAACAAAGAGAAGCTAGGCTATGCCAAGAATGATGAGGCTCCTGGATTCTCTATATATATTAGGAAGGGTGTCCTTTCAAACCACGTCACCCCTAATTTGTGCACTGAGCCAGTATACAGTTTCCTGGGTGTTTATGAAGGTTTCAATGCCATTTTAGACCTTGGCCCATTATATAGTCACTTCCTCACATCAGCTTGGGAGTGGAGGAACATAAAGGTGGATTTCTTCTTTAACCGGAAGCAATATCATCCACGAATGTACAGTAGTCTGTGATGTGACATTCCAGAAGCTTGGCAGCACAGCAGAGGGATGTTATCGCCCTGTAAAGAAATAGATTACAATATTAGGATGTGTTAATCATGGTTTAGTTGTAACTACATGCTGCTGGATTGTATTTTTCATTATTTTCTGGCTGCATAAGCATTGCTTGCCCAAATCTAAACTAAATTGCACTCTGCCCTAGTCTGGCAATGTGTTTTTTGTAAAGTGTCACATAAAGGTCCAGCTCTTACACAAATATGTCTGCTATTTCATTTCCCAAACGATTAAAGTGTGCTTTCTATGACTTCAACTCCTAGGTTGGTTTGTAACCCAAACATGATGTGCTGAAATATGTAATACATGCATTGTAAACAAATGTAAATACTCACGTGTGAAGACATTAGCGATGAGTTCAGCTCTGACTCGACTTCCCTCTGCTGTGCTTTGGGAGCCTGAGGCAGGATGTTGATGTACCTCTAGCTCGAGTTCCTCTGGAATGTCCCAGGAATCCCCATGGTGCAGGCACAGGTTGTGCAGGATGCAGCATGCCATGATGACTCTGGCAGCTTTCCACGGTAGGTACAGGAGCTCTCAACCGGGCCGCGCCAAGCACAGAAACCGTACTTTCACCAGCCTGATGGTTTGCTCCACAATCCCCCGGCTTTTTTGCAGAGCCTTGTTGTAATTATGCTCTGCTTCAGACCAGGGGTGACGCACAGATGTCATAAGCCATGGAAGATGCCCGTATCCTTTGTCAGCTGCAAAAAGACAAACATAATACATGTTAGTTCTTGGTATAGTAAGTGTTCTGTGAATGCAACTGGAGTTTTTTACAAAGGTCGCTAAGGGTTGTGCTCTTCGGTCACTTTATTGCTTTTTGGTTGTTAGGAGACATTGTTACTATTGACTACCACACTGAAGTACCGTGAGCTGTGAAAATAGTAATTAGACTAAGGCTTCCGGGAATATCTGAAAGTTAGTTCTTCCCCCATGCTCCCAATATTGTACAATATTTAGAAAGTATTTGCTAAAGTAAATGTTAGCACAAAATATGACTACTGTTAGTTGTATTACAGTAATGACATTATACATTACCTATTAACCAGCCCTCAGGCATTTCTCCAGAGATTAATTTCCGGTAGAGGGCTGTCTGACACAGGATATAGGCATCATGGCATGATCCTGGGAAACCTGTGCGTGCACGTATGATTTTCCTGTTGGCATCACAGACTATTTGTACATTCAGTGAATGATATCGCTTCCGGTTGCGAAACGTGATTTCCTGCAATTTAGGGGCCTGAATGGCCACATGAGTGCAGTCAATGGCCCCCAAAACATTCTGAAATCCCGCTCGCCTGAAGAAATCCACCTTGACCTTCCTCCACTCCTGAGCTGTTTGAGGAAAATGAATATATAGTGGGATAAGGTCCACAATAGCATTGATGACCTTCGTAAAAACCCTGGAAACTATAGGCTGGCTTAGTCCACAAATTAAGGCCGAAGAGGTTTGAAAGGAACCCCTTCCTAAAATATACAGAGTGGCCAAGAGCCTGGTCATTCCTGGCACTGCCTGGCTTCTCTTAGTTTTTGGAGCAATTTTCTCTTCCAGCAAGCTGTACAGGTGATGGATGCCCTGGCGAGACAGGCGGAAACGCCTTTTGACATCCTGGTCACGCAAACTTTCCAGGCGGCTACGCTCTAAGAAGATGCGCGGTGCTCGTACTGTTTGTGAAGTCTGAGCTTGCTCTTCTGGATGCTGCTGTTGTTGTTGTTGTTGCTGCTGCTCTTCTTCTAAGATCAGATATGTGGTGTTTAATGCCACAACAGCAGTTGTGAAAAGCAAGTTGAGTTCCAGATTTGAATCCATGACAACAGCAAACAAAATCCTTGAACCTGCGCACATTTGAATGAACGTGCGTGCGCGCATTTAAATCCCTATAAATTTGCACAGAGTTTCTTAGTCATTCTGGTCATGCAAACCAAAACTTGCTGAAAAAAAAAAAGAAAAAACGGAAAAAGAACAAACAACAAAGGAACAAGAACAAGTAAGAATACACCATTGACTTTATTCCTCCAAAAAAATTTTTGGGTGTGTTGTCCCATAACTCTTTTATTTTTTGACTTCTAGTTACATGGAGCCAAGGAGAATGGCCATGGTCTTCAGTCCATATTCCAACAGGCAGCTCCCTCAGGCCAGCTAGGTTGCTCTGTGAAGCAGGCCAAGTAACATCTAGGCCCCTGGTCCCTCAACCTGGCACCTCAGCCAGTTTGAGTCAGACCAGGGATTCTGCTTCCAAGGCAACCAGCTTCACTCCAAAAATGCAGCCCTCATGGAGGCCTTTGTACAACATTTTCATAGACTCCATGGGGACTTGCACTCCCAGACTTCCCATGCTGTAAGGCAGGGACTCTGGGAGGAAATTGCCAGGAGTGTTAATGCAGTGGGCAGTACACAACGGACCATTACCCAGTGTCAAAAACGTGTGAGTGACATCTTCAGACACGTCAAAAGGCTCCTGGGCACAGAGGCTGGAAAGACTGGGACCTATCCTGAACATCTTGTGCAGCGTCCCAGGGAGTATGAAAGATTGGCGTTGCCATTCATCGGGCCAGAAAGGGTGGTAGGGGTGGACTACCGGGATGACTCCGTTGCTTGCCAACCATGTAAGTTCAAACCTTTTACATTACTTAATTACAAATGTAATTTATTTTTGCATTTTTTGGGGATTGCAACAGTTTAGTCATTAGCATTGAGAACAAAATAGCATTGTGTTTTTACATATTTATGCTTGGGGGTGACCTCTTTGGTGTATTTTTACCTTCTTTTGACTTGCATTAACAATGTGTGTATTTCCATTTTTTTTACAATAGTACGCCCTGAGACGCAGCAGTCCCCTCCTGCCCTCTGTGCTCGAGGTGATGTGGATGATGAGGATGTCACTTCACATCTAGATGACACTGGCCTTCCTCCTGGTAAGATGAACCTTCATGAGCCTTCATGGTATATGTGGGTACGAATCCGTAGGCCAACAATCTCGCCTACATCAGGCAATTATTCAAAGCCTGGGTTGGCAAATCCCAATAAGCCCTGCTGGCCCCCCATTTCCTGCAGAGCAGTCAGCTCCATTCTTCCCCCCAGCTCCACCCCGTGCCCCTGGCCGTCCACCCAGTGCGCCTGGCCGTCCACCTAGTGCCCCTGGCCGTCCACCCAGTGCCCCTGGCAGTCCACCCAGTGCCCCTGGCAGTCCACCCAGTGCGCCTGGCAGTCCACCCCGTGCCCCTGTCCGTCCACCCTGTGACCCTGCCCATCCACCCCGTGCCCCTGCCAGTCCACCCTGTCCCCCTGGCCGTCCACCCCGTGCCCCTGGCTGTCCACCCCGTGCCCCTGCCCGTCCACCCCGTGCCCCTGCCCGTCCACCCCGTGCCCCTGCCTGTCCACCCCATGCCCCTGCCAGTCCACCCCGTGCCCGCCCACCTCCTAATACACGGGCAACCACTAGACATGCTCTGGAGGTGGACCGCACTCGCGCCCGTGATGTGCAGGTTCACCATGGGCATGCTGCGGGGGTGTCCCGTGGCCGAAGCCAGGAGGTGGAGGTGAGCCATGGTCGGGCTGCTAGGGTGGGCCGTGCCCGTGGCCGGGCTGGTGAAGTGGGCCGTGGTCGGTTTGGGCGAACTATATAGGTGGATGCCGGGTGCCAGGTGAGAACATTCTTCCTGTCAGTCTTCACTCAATTTTTTCAGGACTCCATGAGGTCGCCAGTGTGGGTTTGAGTTGGTATCCTGTGTGAAGACGCTTGTTTGTATAAACTAGCTTAATCTCTATTTTGTGTTTGCCCAATGTCCACAGGTTAATAACCCTCGCACTTTGATACTTTACCTATCTAAATTTGTTTGGATGCGGCCCAAGTATGCTCTAAATGCAGATTTGCTATCTATGTACTGGAATGTTCCAAGACATTTGTCTAAGTGATTCCAATCAAGTATGAAGTCTCAGCTTAATACTCTCCAGGTATTGCTGTAATGACCTTAAAAAAACCTAAAGATTCTTTCGAAATACACGATTGCATCTTTGGTCACTAAATGAACACAAATCTAGTTAAGTCTAGGGACCAAATATGGCACACCGCACTTCTCTGTCTGTAAAAGATAAATGTCCCTGCTAATAGGTCAACTACTTTTCTGTTAGTTAAAATGACATACTAAGGTGTTCAGCTGTGTATTCTATGCCAAATGTATTCTTGAATGATGTTACAATTACTACTGCTGTAAATGATGCTGCCACCTGCCCAGTACCTGACCTTAAATGCCAGACAATAATGCCGTCCATACTAAGTCTCAGAGCCCACCACCTCCTCTTGCTGTAAATGATTCTGCCGCCTTGCCAGCACCTGACTTTAGATGCCAGAAACTAATGCTGTTTATACTCCATCTCAGAGCCCACTGTCTCCTCCCCCTGCTGTAAATGATGCTGACACCTGCCCAGTACCTGACCTTAAATGCCAGACAATAATGCCGTCCATACTCCGTCTCAGAGCCCACCGCCTCCTGCTCCTGCTGTAAATGATGCTGCCACCTGCCCAGTACCTGACCTTAAATGCCAGACAATAATGTCGTTCATACTCCGTCTCAGAGCGCACCGGCTCCTCCTGCTGTAAATGATGCTGCCCCCTGCCCAGTACCTGACTTTAGATGCCAGACAATAATGCCGTCCATACTCCGTCTCAGAGCCCACCGCCTCCTCCTTCTGCTGTAAATGATGCTGCCGCCTCCCCAGCACCTGACTTTAGATGCCAGAAACTAATGCCGCCGTCTCAGAACCCACCGCCTCCTGCTCCTGCTGTAAATGATGCTGCCACCTGCCCAGTACCTGACCTTAAATGCCAGACAATAATGCCGTCCATACTCCGTCTCAGAGCGCACCGGCTCCTCCTGCTGTAAATGATGCTGCCACCTGCCCAGTATCTGACCTTAAATGCCAGAAACTAATGCCGTCCACACTCCGTCTCAGAGATCACCACCTCCTCCTCCTCCTTCTGCTGTAAATGATGCTGCCGCCTTGCCAGTACCTGACTTTAGATGCCGGAAACTAATGCCGTCCATACTCCATCTCAGAGATGATGATGCGTAAATGATGCTGCTGCCTGCCCAGTGCCATCCATACTCCGTCTCAGAGCCCACCGCCTCCTCCTCATGCTGTATATGATGCAGCCACCTCCCCAGTACCTGACTTTAGATGCCAGAAACTAATGCCGTCCACACTCCGTCTCAGAGACCACCGCCTCCTCCTCCTGCTGTAAATGATGCTACCGCCTGCCTAGTACCTGACCTTAAATGCCAGACAATAATGCCGTCCATACTCCGTCTCAGAGCCCACCCTCTCCTCCTGCTGTAAATGATGCTGCCACCTGCCAAGTACCTGACTTTAGATGCCAGAAACTAATGCCATCCATAATCCATCTCAGAGCCCACCACCTCCTTCTCGTGCTGTAAATGATGCTGCCCCCTCCTCAGTACCTGACTTTAGATGCCAGAAACTAATGCCGTCCACACTCCATCTCAGAGCCCACCGCCTCCTCCTCCTGCTGTAAATGATGCTGCCGCCTGCCCAGTATTTGACCTTATATGTTAGACAATAATGCTCTCCACACTCCATCTCAGAGCCCACCGCCTCTTCCTCCTGCTGTAAATAATGCTGCCACCTGCCCAGTACCTGACCTTAAATGCCAGACAATAATGCGGTCCATACTCCGTCTCAGAGCCCACCGCCTCCTCCTGCTGTAAATGATGCTGCCGCCTGCCCAGTACCTGACTTTAGATGCTAGAAACTAATGCTGTCCACACTCCGTCTCAGAGACCACCACCTCCTCCTCCTCCTCCTGCTGTAAATGATGCTGCCGCCTTGCCAGTACCTGACTTTAGATGCCAGAAACTAATGTCGTCCACACTTTGTCCCAGCCCTCCGCCTTCTCCTCCTGCTGTAAATTATGCTGCTGTCTACCCAGTACCTGTCTTTAGATGCCAGAGAATAATGCCGTCCATACTCAGTCTCAGAGCCCTCCGCCTTCAAATCATGCTGTTACTGCTGCTGCCTAGTACCTGACTTTTAATGCTAGTTACTAATGCCATTCACACTACATCTCAGGGCCCACCGCCCCCTTCTTCTGCTGTTACTGATGCGGCCGCCTGCCCAATAACCAGCTCTAGATGCCAAGTCCCAATGCAGTCCCCGCTCCGTCTCAGAGCCCACCGCCTCCTCCTACTGCTGTAAATGATGCTGCCACCTGCCCAGTACCAAACTCTAGATGCCAGATACTAATGCCGTCCACACTTTGTTCCAGAGCCCACCGCCTCCTCCTCCCAGTCCCCAGCTCTAGATACCAGACTGGACTCCAGCTCAACAGGGTCTTCTTTCCCCGCTGATTCCTCCAAGCCCAATCCCTTTCATGTGGTTTCCCTATATAGTATTTAGGGACAGATTGGAATGTCCATCATCCATTCATGTCTCCAATAGCTACTGCCTCTACACTGTCCAAGGAAGTGATGGCCTTCAATATTAATGCCCTCCTTGCTCCGTCTCAGGGCCCACCGCCTCCACCTCCCAGTCCCCAGCTCTAGATGCCAGACTGGACTCCAGCTCAACACGGTCTTCTTTACCCGCTGATTCCTCCAAGCACAATCCCTTTCATGTGGTTTTGCTATATAGTAGGTAGCGACAGATTGGAATCTCCCTCATCCATTCATGTCTCCAATCGCTACTGCTTCTACACTGTCCAAAAAAGTGATGGCCTTCAATGTTAATGCCCTCCTTGCTCCGTCTCTGGGCCCACCGCATCCTCCTCCCAGTTCCCAGCTCTGGATGGCAGACTGGACTCCAGCTCAACAAGGTCTTCTTTCCCCGCTGATTCCTCCAAGCACAAACCTATTCATGTGGTTTCGCTATATAGTAGGTAGGGACAGATTGGAATGTTCCTCATCCATTCATGTCTCCAATCGCTACTGCTTCTACACTGTCCAAAAAAGTGATGGCCTTCAATGGTAATGCCCTCCTTGCTCCGTCTCAGGACCCACCGCCTCCTCCTCCCAGTCCCCAGCTCTAGATGCCAGACTGGACTCCAGCTCAACAGGGTCTTCTTTCCCCACTGATTCCTCCAAGCCCAATCCCTTTCATGTGGTTTCGCTATATAGAAGGTAGGGACAGATTGGAATCTCCTTCATCCATTTATGTCTCCAAAAGCTACTGCCTCTACATTGTCCACGTAGGTGATGGGCCATCAGGACTGCGTGGCAACGTAGGAATTGTGCACCAAAATAGCAAACTGCAGGATCTTGCTGGCGGTTAATGCCCTCCTTGCTCCATCTCAGGACCCACCGCCTTCTCCTCCCAGTCCCCAGCTCTAGATGCCAGACTGGACTCCAGCTCAACAGGGTCTTCTTTCCCCGCTGATTCCTCCAAGCACAATCCCTTTCATGTGGTTTCACTCTGTAGTAGGTAGGGACAGATTGGAATGTCCCTCATCCATTCATGTCTCCAATAGCTACTGCCTCTACACTGTCCAAGTAAGTGATGGCCTTCAATTTTTAATGCCCTCCTTGCTCCGTCTCTGGGCCCACCGCCTCCTCCTCCCCATTCCCAGCTCCAGATGGCAGACTGGACTCCAGCTCAACAAGGTCTTCTTTCCCCGCTGATTCCTCCAAGCACAATCCCTTTCATGTGGTTTCGCTATATAGTAGGTAGGGACAGATTGGAATCTCCTTCATCCATTTATGTCTCCAAAAGCTACTGCCTCTACATTGTCCACGTAGGTGATGGGCCATCAGGACTGTGTGGCAACGTAGGAATTGTGCACCGAAATAGCAAACTGCAGGATCTTGCTGGGGGTAAACAGATGTTGCCAAATAGGAGGTGCTGAGTCACCACTGCAACGTGTCCCTGGAAGAATAGTTTAAGGCACAAGAGTCAAAGAAGGAGGTGGAAGTGGAGGTTGAGGAGGAAATTGTATGGCAATGTGCTCTGGGCAGAGGTAGGTATGCAGGCCTTGCTGCAGCTGCATCTTCCCCTGTTGCCACCAAAGTTACCCAGTAAGCTGTATAGGAAATATATCTTCCCAGTCCATGCTTGCTCGACCAACCAACGCAAAGCAGGAACACATTTTTGTGCAAAATACTGTTGCTTAGGCATAACGTACTGTGGTTTCCTGCAGAGAAATGCGTAACAGAACACATTTTAATCCACCAGCCGGTATAGGAGGAGCTCTGATGCTATCAGCTGTGCAATTGCCGCATTGATTAGCTTTGTTTTGGGGTCATTTGGGACATTTCCTCTTGCGCTCCAGCATCTGGGGGATGGAAGGTTGGATGCCGCTAATGCTAACCACAGAAAAATTGGACGGTGGGGTAGAAGTTGTGGGGGATGGCAATGATACCTGGTCTTGACTGCTAGCAATGCAACAAACAGCAGCTGATCTGCGTTGGAGCTCCTGCTCACCGCTGGTGGAGCCTGAAAAAGGTAATGCTCGGCTACATGCCCCACTCAAATTGATGGCAGCAGCACGGGTAACTTTGGTGGCAGAAGGAGGAAAGGCAGTGGAGGAACATCGAGCAGTTTGAGCTTTGTGCTTTCACAAGGTGTTCCCGCCAGGTTACCGGGTGGTGGCTTTTTAAATAGGTGCTCATGCAACTTGCTCCAAGTTTGTTTGGGTTTTTACCTCATTTCAAGTGTTGAGTACACAGTTTGCAGATGACCATAGTGTTGTCATCATCACTATGGACATTAAAAAATGCCCACACGGGCGAACATCTAACTGGGCCGAAAGGTGCTCCGGAGCTGGTGCTCGTGGTGGCGGTCCGTGGTTGTTGAGGCATAGCTGTGGTGACAGGCAGCTTCCGACGATGGAAGACTATGACTTGCCTCACTGGTACGTGAAGAATGCAGAGTGTGGGCAGCTTTTACCCTCTTTTGCCCTCCCCCCCTTTGAGGGTGCTCTACAACCTCCTCCTCCTTTTCTTCCTGCCTATTATGATCTCCTTGCTCGCCCCATGTCGGATCAAGGACATCATTATCATCAGAGGAGGAGACAGTTTCCCTATATGTGCCGAAAAGAACCAGCGGCCTTTTGGAGCCAGTTTGAATTGGCTGGTCTGGCTCAGAGTGTTCTGGTGAAAAGTAAGTGGGGGGAAAGCCTGTGAACTGACTCTCTTCGTCAGATGGGTGAAACAACTGAGCATCTTGAAGGAATGCTTGTAGCTCTGCCTCTCCAACACCTTGGTGAGACTCCTCTACATACTGCTATACCCGAGACTTTACTGATGAAGAACTAGTAGGAACAGGTGTATCATGGACCGTTTGGGAAACCTGTAAGGCCTGTGTCTAGGACTGGAATGAAGAGGGGGTACAATCACTTGACCCAGGCTGGGTCATGTACTCCACTTCCTCTTGTTCATGGTGTGGTAATAATGGATGCCCACCACCAACAGCAGCGCTTCTTGTTCTTGGGTCTGCAGCTAAAAACAAACTCATACTGCTTTGCTTGACACCCTGCAAAATATCACTCTGCATTCTTCACGTACCAGTGAGGCAAGTCATAGTCATCCATCGTCGGAAGCTGCCTGTCACCATAGCTATGCCTCAACAACCGCGACCGCCACAATGACCACCAGCTCCAGAGCACCTTTCGGCCCAGTTGGATGTTCGCCCGTGTGGGCATTTTTTAATGTCCATAGTGATGATGACAACACTGGTCATCTGCAAACTGTGTGCTCAACACTTGAAACGAGGCAAAAACCCAAACAAACTTGGAACAAGTTGCATGAGCACCTATTTAAAAAGCCACCACCCGGTAACCTGGCGTAAACACCTGGTGAAAGCACAGAGCTCTGTGCGACCACCTCCGCCCAAGAAGCAAGCTCAAACTGCTCGATCTTCCTCTGCTGCCTTTCCGCCTTCTGCCTCCAAAGTTACCCGTGCTGCTGCCAGCAATTTGAGTGGCGCATGTAGCCAAGCATTACCTTTTTTTACCTTGTAGCTAATATGCTTGACAAAGTGTAAATATGTATAGTAAGTGGATTTTTTTATTGTGGGGGGGTTGACACCAAAAATGCAAGTGCGCTGTGTGTGTTGTATGCAGCACTATCCTTCAGTGGTGACGCTTGTAATATGCAGCACAGTATACAAACTATATACGGCAGTATAGACTGCGTCTGTGTGTCTGTCTCTCAGTATAAGTGTTATACTGTGCATGCATTCAGGGAGGGTACCCTGACTCTGGCTGCGTGTATGTAACACACTATCTATCTATCTATCTATCTATCTATCTATCTATCTATCTATCTAACGGTGAAACACTCAAACTGAGTACAGTAGTTTTCAGGACTGCACCAATACAGTACAAGGAAGCAGGGGCCTTTTGGAGCAAGTTTGAAAAACCAACCTGGACCACCTGTTTTTTCGGCTCACCGAGGTGCTGAGCCCCAAATGTCTGGTGATATGCAACACGTCCATGTCTGTTGGATTCAAAGCTGGTGAAGTGCTAGAGTACCACATTCCTAATGTGCGCTGGGACATCATAGAAGGGAATTTCTACAGGGCCACACTGGCAGATTTCCACCAACTGGATGTGTTTGACATGCACTTCCACTTACGCTTTGATCTGCGCTCCAGGGTAAAAAATGCCACCCACTCGAATCAGCTGGCTCATCGGAAGTATACCTGCATCCTGATGCCTCATTTTGATCAAGCCTGGGCCGTGCAGCAGGAAGAGCAGGAAGAGGCTCTGAGACGCTCTGAGACGGAGCGTGGACAGCATTGGTAACTGGCATCCAGAGTTGGGAACTGGGCAGGCGGCATCAGTTACAGCATGAGGAGGAGGCGTTGGGCCCTGAGAAGGAGCAAGGACGGCATTAGAGGTTGAGGCCATCACCCATATGGACAGTGTCGAAGCTGTAGCTATTGGAGACATGAATGGATCAACGAGATTCCAATCCGTACCTACTATGTAGCGAAACCACATGAAAGGGAACGGGCTTGGTGGAATCAATGGGGCAAAAGACCCTATTGAGCTTGAGTCTAGTCTAGCATCTAGAGCTCGGTACTGGGCAGTGGGCAGGTGGCAGTAAGAGCCAGCCCCAAGGGGTATGTACCTGTATTGAAGTGGTACAAGTGGTAATTGGCCTGGTACGGGGAGTGGAACCGTCAGCCGATGAAATAGCAATGGGAAGGTTTCTTTCTTGAACTGGGATTCTTTGAGCGTGGGCGAATCGTATGTCCATGAAACAGTGAGTTGCACCAGAATCAATAATTGCGTTGGGCTCAGCGAGGCCCCCTGGCCACTGAAGGATAAGAGAAATGGATATTAACATCTTTCCCACAGTCAATAAAGGATGGCATAGAGGGGTCTGTAAAAAAAACTTACCTGCTGGCCGTCGAGGGCAGTTCAGGCGAAAGTGTCCCGCAACACCGCAGTATATACGCAGTTTCTCATCTCTACGCCGCTGTCTTTCTGTGTCAGAGAGGGGTGGATGAATAGTCCCAATTTGCATAGGTTCCTCTCCCTCTGTAGATGGGTTATTAGTCGAGACCGAAAGAACGGCTGGCAGCCGTACTTGACTGAAGGTTTTTGACAATGTCCCTTTTCTCACAGTCTCTCTCTTTCTCTGAAACGACGTTCGATCTGGGTCACCAACATGACAAGGTCATTTAAAGACTCAGGGATGGAGACATAGGCTAAATCATCCTTGATCTGTTCTGAAAGACCTTGGCGAAATTGGAAGCGGAGTGCTGCTTCATTCCAAGATGTTGTCTGCGGAGGCTACCCTAAACTCTGCAATGAAGTCTTCAACAGGACGAGAGCCCTAGTGTAATCTGCACAGGGTTACTTCTGCTAAGGCTGCACAACTGGGGTTACCATACACGGCCCCCATAGCATTGAGAAAACCATGCAAGGAGTGGAGAAGGGGGCCACCTTTCTCCATCAGACGGAAAGCCCATGCAACTGGAAACAAGATCTGAGGTTCTTTTGTTCTCCATTAAAGTATCCTGGTAATGGGACCTTGGGTTCGCAGTCCGGGGATGCGGGGGCCACAGACCCGGGGGATGGGGAGTTTGCAGCGGAGGCTACTTCAGAGCTTTGGCTGGCTGTCAGACAATTCTGGAAGGTATCCAGGCAGTTCTTGAGTTGTGAGTACCCCCCATGCAGATTCTGTACTGCTTGAGTAAGGCTGGAAAGTTCCAATTCCACATTTTCACAGAGCTTACAGTGAAAAATCCCTTCCTTATCCAAAACCTAAACTTCTTTTTCTCCAGAGCAAAGAGTGCCCTCTTGTTCTTTGTAATGATCTCAAAGTGAATAATTGGAAAGAGAGTTCTATAGGACCATTTTTATATTTAGACAGAGTGATCATATCCCCCTTAAATGTCTCTTTTCAAGAAAGAATAGATTCAGTTCAGCCAATCTCTCCTCAAAGCTGAGCTCCTCCATTCCTATTACTAATTTAGTTGCCCTTCTCTGCACTCTTTCCAATTCCACAATGTCCTTTTTGTCAACTGGTGCCAAAAACTGGACTGCATATTCCAGATGTGGTCTGACCAATGCTTTGTGCAGGGACAGAATTGTGTATCTGTCTCTGCAGTCTATTCCTCTTTTATTACAAATAAGTACTTTGCTAGCTTTTGATTTTGCAGCTTGGCATTGAATGGTATTATTAAGTCTATGATCTACCAGAACCCCAAGATCCTTTTCCATTCCTGACTCCCCCAAATGTATTACCCCTAGATCAGGGGTGTTAAACTCAAATACACAGTGGGCCTAAAGTAAAAACTTAGACAAAGTCACGGGCCAAACTTGAAACTGAAAGAGCACCACTAATACAATTCCCTGTCAATAAAACAGTCCAATGCAGGGCCTAATGTTATGAGTGTCTGGAACTCCCCTTTCACTGAAATAGCACCGCTACTAGAGTTCCCTGCGCCTATAAAACAGTCAAATGCTGGGCCACACATAGGCAGAGAGTCCGCTGTTATATAGACGCGAGTGATGCCGCGACTACAATTCCTGGCATTACTTGTGTCTATAAAACAGTCAAATGCAGGGCCACGCATAGGCACGGAGGCTGCTGGTCTATAGACGCAAGTGATGCTGCTACTACAATTCCTGGCATTACTTGCGTCTATGAAACAGTCCAATGCGTGGCCACATATAGGCAGAGAGGCTACTGGTCTATAGACGCAAGTGATGCCGGGAATTGTAGTAGCAGCGCTATTTTAATGCAGCGGCGGGCCAAAGTTTGACATTCCTGTCCGAGACGGTATGAAGCATGCATGTTTGCCCCCAGATGCATAACTTTACATTTATCTATATTAAATCCCATTTGCCACTTGGCTGCCCAATCAAACAGTACATCCAGGTCTGTTTGTATATTATATACATCCTGTATGGTCTTAATTCAATTACATAGTTTGGTATCATTTGCAAACACAGAAATGGTACTTTTTATCCCAAACTCTATCATTTATAAAAATCTTTCTTTTCCCAACGGGGAAGTTTTACGTGGGCTTTATTGGTGCTAAATGCCAACACTTACAACAGAATATGTTAAAAACACTTTGTTACAATTTAATATATATTAGTCTAAAAACACATCAGAAAAATATGCACTTGCAATGTACAAAAACTGTAACTGAACAATCCAAAGATTGAATTGATACAATTTAGCTTAGTCCTTAACGCGTTTCACAAGTGGGCTTCATCAGAAGGACACAGCAATATTAGTATTTCATCTATATATCTGTATTTCTAGGCAGAAAAGATAACCAAATAAGTAAAACAGAAGAAAAATACATATAACACTTCTTTTCATAAACTTTTGAACAAGAACGTTTTTTTCAACTGAGATCCAAAGGATCAAAAATGGCACCTACTTGTTCTAATAGTACTATCGCTGACAAATTGATGTTCAAAAACAAAGATGTTTGTATAAAAAGACTTTTTTATATGCGGTTTTGAGTGATATGACTAGTGTTGTTGTTCGAATCCGGGTCGTTCTAATGTTCGACCTGAATATGGCCGTTCGAATTCAGGTCAACCTGACCCGAATTTTGTTGGATTCGAAGCCCTGAATTCGGCCCTCCCGCAATGCCTCCCACAATGCCTCCTCCATAATGGCTAGGGCCCTCCATTAGCAGCAGGGATGCTCTGCTCCATGTTTGTTGTGGCAGGCAGCCGATTGGCGGTCTGTCACTGCATGCCACACAGGCAGCCATTGGCCTATATAAGGACATGGCGTGCCTGCATTTACCACTCCTGACAGAGATTTGCTAGCATCACAACCTTTCTGTGCTGCTTGGCTTGCTTTGTCAAAGTAAAAAAAAGTGCTTTACTTAGTTAGACTGTGTCACACTCACACTATTAGTCTACAGTACTCAGATAGGTAGAGTGTTTCACTGTTAGATAGATAGATAGACAGACAGTCAGTGTGTTACATACACGCAGCCAGAGGCAGGGTACCCTCCCTGACTGCGTGCACAGTATCACACTTGTACTGAGAGACAGTCACACAGACACAGTGTATATTGCAGTGTCATCACTGAAGGAAAGTGCTGCATACAACACACACAGCGCAATTTTTTGGTGTCACCCCCCCCAAAAAAATCCACTTACTGTACAAATTTACATTTTGTGAAGCATATTAGCTCCAAAGAATTTTGCAGGATGTCAAGCCACACAAAAAATTTGTACAATGTCTGGCCAAAGAGGTAGGAGCAGCTTTGACAGGGGTGGCGAGCTAAGCAGTATGAGTTTGTTTTTAGCTGCAGACCTGAGAGCAAGAAGCACTGCTGTTGGTGGTGGGCGTCCATTATTGCCACACCATGAACAAGACATAGTGGAGTACATGACCCAGCCTGGGTCAAGTGATTGTACACCCTCTTCATTCCAGTCCCAGACACGGGCCTCACACGTATCCCAAACAGTCCATGATACACCTGTTCCTCCTAGTTCTTCATCATCGGCTGGAACGTCTCATGTACAGCAGTATGTAGAGGAGTCTCCGAGGCGTTGTGGAGCTACAAGCATTCCTTCAAGATGCTTAGTTGTTTCAGTCATCTGACAAAGAGAGTCAGTTCACAGGCTTTCCCCCCACCTTCTTTTTACCTGAGCACTCTGAGCCAGACAAGCCAATTTAAACTGGCTCTAAAAGGCCGCTGCTTCCTTTCGGCACATACATGCAAACTGTCTCTTCTGATGATGATGATGATCATGTCCTTGATCGGACATGGGGCGAACAAGGAGATCATCACAGGCAGGAAGAAGAGGAGGAGGAGGAGGAAGAAGAGGAGGAGGTTGCAAAGCACCATCAAAGGGGGAGAGGGAGGAAGAGGGTAAAAGCTGCCCACACTCTGCAGTCTTCATGTACCAGTGAGGCAAGTCGTAGTCGTCCATCGTCGGAAGCTGTCACTACAGCTGTGCCTCAACAACCGTGGACCGCCACCACGAGCACCAGCTCCGGAGCACCTTTCGGCCCAGTTAGATGCTCGCCCATGAGGGCATTTTTTAATGTCCATAGTGATGACAACACTATGGTAATTTGCAAACTGTGTGCTCAGCACTTGAAATGAGGCAAAAACCCAAACAAACTTGGAACAAGTTGCATGAGCACACATTTAAAAAGCCACCACCCAGTAACCTGGTGGGAACACTTCCACCTCTGCCCAAGAAGCAAGCTCAAACTGCTCGATCTTCCTCTGCTGCCTTTCCTCCCCCTGCCAACAAAGGTACCCGTGCTGCTGCCAGCAATTTGAGTGGGGCATGTAGCCAAGCATTACCTTTTTCAGGCTCCACCAGCAGTGAACAGAAGCTCAAACGCAGAACGGCTGCCGTTTGTCGCATTGCTAGCAGTCAAGACCAGGCATCATTGCCATCCCCCACACCTTCTACCCCATCGTCCAATCTTTCTGTGGTTAGCATTAGCAGCATCCAACCTTCCATCCCCCAGATGCTGGAGCGCAAGAGGAAATATGTCCCAAATGACCCCAAAACAAAGCTAATCAATGTGGCAATTGCACAGCTGATTGCGTTAGAGCTCCTCCCTTACCGGCTGGTGGACTTCAATGCATTCCGTTACACATTCCTCTCCGCGAACCCACAGTACGTTATGCCCAAGCGATAGTATTTTGCAGAAAAATGTGTTCCTGCTTTGCATGAACTTGTGCAGAGCAATGTGTCCATTGCCTTGCTGCACTCAGTTTCTGGCAAGGTGCACCTGACAACCGACAGCAAGCATGGAGTGGGAAGATATATTTCCTATACAGCTCACTGAGTAACATTGCTGGCAGCATGGGAAGATGCAGCTGCAGCAAGGCCTGCATACCTATCTCCTCCCAGAGCACATCACCATGCAATCTCCTCCTGGACCTCCACTTCCATCTCCTCCTCCACCAGCAACAACCTGCAGTTTGTTATTTCGGTGCACAATTCAGACGTTGCCACACAGTCCTGCGAAGACTGGGTTCCTTCAGCCACACGGGTGCAACCATTCTAAGTGCCCTACGGGAGCAGGAGGACATATGGCTAACTCCCAACAAACTCCAGCCAGACAAGGTTGTGTGTGAGAACGGGGCCAATCTGCCCGTTGTGGGAAACTTACACACGTACCTTGCCTGGCTCACGTCATGAACCTGATAGTACAGCACTTCCTTAGGAATTACCCAGGCCTCCAGCCGCTGTTGCTGAAGGCCAGAAAGTTGTCAGTGCATTTCCGCCAGTCGTACACAGCCAGTGCCAGATTGGTGGATTTACAGTGAAATCTCAATCTGCCAGTGCACCGGGTAATTTGTGATGTGGCCCCTCATTGGAATTCCACCTTTTACATGCTGCAAAATGTAAAACAACATCCGAACAACAGAAGCGGTGGTGGATTACGTGGCAGAGTCTGTTTGTTTCAGACATATACATACACTATGTACGTTCAGCCCTGCGGAGTGGCTGCAAATTGAGGACTTGTGCACTGTATTGTCACCTTTTGAAGAGGCGAAAGGGATGATCAGCATGGATCAGGCCTGTGTCACCATCCCCATCATATGCCTGCTGGAACAGATGATGGTGGATCTCGGATGCTGCATCAGATGACATTTCAAACATCATCTGGGACATGCGTGCCTACTAGGCATAGTGCACCACAAATCCAGGAAGAGGAGAAGGTAGAAGAGGATGAGGAGGACATTGCAGGCATGGGAGAAGGGGAGGAGGGGGCAGAGAAGGATATTGAGGGTACATGGCATCCATCCACCCAAACACAAGGCGGCATGTTCCATGGATGGCAAGACCAGGCGGAGGAGGACGACGACCCTGTGCTGCTGTTCGACCCACCGGAGTGTGGATCCAGAATAACCTCAGCTGTGGGAACTTTGAGCCACATGACAACCTTCATGCAGGAGTGCAAAGCCAAAGATCCGTGTATACAACACATTAAAACAAAGACTGACGACTATTGGATTGCTACATTACTGGATCCATGTTGCAAGCCTGAGATACAACAACTCATCTTGCCCCAATACGAGGGACCTAAAATGCAGCACTACCAAGAAGTGCTTGTAAGCGTCTTGTGCTCAGCCTTTCCGGCTGCCAGCAGCAGCAGGGATCCCTATGGCAGTTCCACCAGCCATAGGAGCCAAATAACTACCTTAAGCGGCATGGGTGGCAGCAGCAGTAGAGGTCGTCTAAGCCAAACTATGCAGACTTTTTTCAGCGGAAGCAAGCTGCCAGTCATGCAGCAATTGCCAATGACACTAAGCTCATGGTGCAGGAATGGTGCAAGAATACCTGAGCTCTACATGGGACATCTGCAACCTGCAAACCCAGGACCCACTGGGCTACTGGGTATCCAAGCTTGAGCAGTGGCTGGAGCTGGCAGAACATGCCATTCAAATCCTTGCCTGCCCAGCCACAAGTGTGTTATCTGAAAGAGCGTTCAGTGCAGCTGGGGGCGTAGTGAGTGACAAGCGGATTCTGCTCTCCGCAGAAAATGTCGACAGAATCACTTTTATTTTTTTTAAATTTTAATAAAATGAATAAGGCTTGGATCGGATTGTAAGAGGTATCAAAATTAAAGATCTGCATTTTTTGGAGAGAAAAACAGAAATTTTTCTGCCTTTTTTGATAGATAGCAAGTGGGATCAGAATGAAATATCTGTATTTTTTTTACAGAAATACAAATTTTTTTCTGGATTTTTTGATAGATAGCAAGTGGTATCAGAATATACTATCCGCATTTTTTTAAGTAAAATACAGAAACTTTTCTGCCTTTTTTGATAGCTAGCAAGTGAGATCAGAATGAAATATCTGTATTTTTTATAGATAAATACAGAAATTTTTCTGGTTATTGTGATAGATTTCAAGAGGTATCATAATTAAATATCTGTATTTTTTGTAGAGAAATGTATTTCTCTCCAAACAATACAGATATTCAATTCTGATAGCACTAGGTATCTATCCAAAAGACCATAAAAAAATCTATATCTCTCTACATAAATTACAGATATTTAATTCTGATAGCACTTAGTATCCATGCAAAAGGCCATAAAAAATTCTATATTTCTCCCCAAAAAAAACAGATATTTTACTCTGATTCCACTTTGCTATATCACCCCAAAGCCATAAAAATGTATGTATTTCTCGCCAAACAATACAGATATTTAATTCTGATAGCACTTGGTATCAATCCTAAAACCCCCAAAAAATTTATGTATTTATCTAAAACAAATACTGATATTTAACTGTGATAGCACTTGCTAGATATTCACAAATGATAATAAATTTCTAAATTTCCCCGCAGATTCTGCCAAGCCTGATCCCTTTTATGTGGTTTCACTAGGTAGTAGGTATGGACAGTGTGAATTTCGTTCATTCATTCATGTCTCCAATAGCTACAGCTTCTACATTGTCCATAGAGGTGATGGCCCCAACCTCTAATGCGGTCCTTGATTCGTCACAGGGCCCACCTCCTCCTTCTGCTTTTACTGATGATGCCTGCCCAGTACCCAACTCTTGATGCAAGATATCCCAACTCTAGATACCAATTACTAATGTCGTCCACACTTCCTCTCAGGGCCTAACACCTCCTCCTCAAGCTGTTACTGTTGCTGCCTGCCCAGTACCCAACTCTAGATGCCAGTTACTAATGCTGTCCACACTCCATCTCAGAGCCCATCTCCCCCTCCTCCAGCATTAACCGATGCTACCTGCCCAGTATCCAACTGTAGATGCCAGATACTAATGCCGTCCACACTTTGTCTTGGAGCCCAACGCCTCCTCCTCCTGCTGTAACTGATGCTGCTTGCCCAGTACCCAACTCTAGATGCAAGATACTAATGCCGTCGATGCTCCGTCTCAGAGCCCACCGCCCCCTCCTCCTGCTGTAACTGATGCTGCCGCTTGCCCAGTATCCAACTCCAGATGGCAGATACTAATGGCGTCCACGCTCTGTCCCAAAGCCCATCACCTCCTCCTCATGCTGCAACTGCTGCTGCCTGTCCAGTACCCAGCTCTAGATGCAAAGTACTAATGCCGTCCACGTTCCATTTTAGAGCCCACTGCCCCCTCCTCCGGCTGTTACTGATGGTGACGCCTGCCCAGTACCCAACTCTAGATGCCAGATACTAATGCCGTCCACACTTTGTCTCAGAGCCCATCGCCTCCTCCTCCTGCTGTAACTGATGCTGCCTGCCCAGTACCCAGCTCTAGATGCCGGTTACCAATGCCGTGCACACTTTGTCTCAGAGCCCACCGCCTCCTCCTCCTGCCTGCCCAGTGCCCGGCTCTAGATGCCAGATACTAATGCCGTCCACACTTGGTCTCAGAGCCTACCGCCTCCTCCTGCTGTAACTGATGCTGCCGCTTGCCCAGTACCCAACTCTAGATGGCAGATACTAATGGCGTCCACACTCCGTCCCAGAGCCCACCGCCTCCTTCTCCTGCTGTAACTGCTGCTGCCTGCCCAGTACCCAGCTCTAGATGCTGGTTACCAATGCCAAGCACACTTCGTCTCAGAGCCCACCGCCTCCTCCTCCTGCCTGCCCAGTACCCAGCTCTAGATGCCAGTTACCAATGTCGTCAATACTTCATCTCAGAGCCCACCGCCTCCTCCTGCTGTTAATGCTACTGCTTGCCCAGTAACCAAATCTGGATGCCAGTTACTAATGTCCACACTTCGTTTCAGGGCCCACCGCCTTCTACCCATGCTGTTACAGCTGCTGCCTGCCCAGTATGCAACTCTAGATGCCAATTACTAATGTCGTCTACACTTCGTCTCAGGGCCTAACGCCTCCTCCTCAAGCTGTTACTGTTGCTGCCTGCCCAGTACCCAACTCTAGATGCCAGTTACTAATGCTGTCCACACTTGGTCTCAAAGCCCACCGCCTCCTCCTCCTGCTTAAACTGATGTTGCTGCCTGCCCAGTACCCAACTCTAGATCCAAGATACTAATGCCGTTTACGCTCCATCCCAGAGCCCACCGCCTCTTCCTCCTGCTGTAACTGATGCTGCCACCTGCCTAGTACCCAACTCTAGATGCAAAATACTAATGCCGTCCACGCTCGGTCTCAGAGCCCACCGCCTCCTCCTCCCGCTGTTACTAATGCTGGACCTGCCCAGTACCCAACTCTAGATGCCAGATACTAATGCCGTCCACACTTGGTCTCAGAGCCCACCGCCTCCTCCTCCTGCTGTTACTGATGCTGCTGCCAGCCCAGTACCCAACTTTAGATGCCAGATACTAATGCCATCCACACTTGGTCTCAGAGCCCACCGCCTCCTCCTCCTGCTGTAACTGATGCTGCCTGCCCAGTACCCAGCTCCAGATGGTGGTTACCAATGCCGTCCACGCTCCGTCTCAGAGCCCACCGCCTCCTCCTCCTGCTGTTACAGCTGCTGCCTGCCCAGTACCCAGCTCTAGGTGCTGGTTACCAATGCCGTCCACACTTCGTCCCAGAGCCCACCGCCTCCGCCTCCTGCTGTTACTGCTGCTGCCTGCCAAGTAACCAAATCTTCATGCCAGTTACTAATGTCGTCCACACTTCGTTTCAAGGCCCACCACTTTCTACCCATGCTGTTACTACTGCTGCTTGCGCAGTACCCAACCCTAGATGCCAATTACTAATGTCGGCCACACTTCGTCTCAGGGCCTAACCCCTCCTCCTCATGCCGTTACTATTGCTGCCTGCCCAATACCCAACTCTAGATGCCAGTTACTAATGCTGTCCACACTTCGACTCAAAGCCCACCGCCTCCTCCTCCTGCTGTTACTGCTCCTGCCTGCCCAGTACCTAGCTCTCGATGCCACTTACAAATGCTGTCTACACTCCCTCTTAGGGCCCACCACCTCTTCCTCCTGCTGTTACTGCTTCCGCCTGCCCAGTACCCAGCTCTAAATGCCAGGTACAAATACTGTCCACACTCTGTTTTAGGGCTCACCACCTCTTCCTCCTGCTGTTACTGCTGCCACCTGCCCAGTACCCAGCTGTGCCTGCCAGTTAAGATTGCTGTCCATGCCGCATTTTACACAGTTACACCTAGCAGATAGGAAAAGGCAGTCCCCTAGGCCTCAAGGTCTCCAGTAGCTACAGCTTCTACGCTGTCCATGTAGGTGATGGCCTCAATCTTTAATGCCGTCCTTGGTACGTCTCAGGGCTTACCTCCTTCTCCTCATGCTGTTACTGCTGCTGCCTGCCCAGTACCCAGCTCTAGATGCCAGTTAACAATGCTGTCCATGCCGCATTTTACAAAGTTACAGCTAGCAGATAGGAAAAGGCAGTCCCATACACAGCAATGTCTCTTGTAAATACAGCTTCTGCACTGTCCATATAGGTGATGGCCTCAACCTTTAATGCCGTCCTTGCTCTGTCTCAAGGCCCACCGCCTCCTCCTTCCAGTACCCAGCTCTAGATGTCAGTCTCTCAGGGCCCACCGCCTACTCTTCCTGCTGCCACATGACCACTGCCCAGTACCCAGCTCTAGATGCCAGACTAGACTTAAGCTCAACAGGGTCTTCTTTCTCTGCTGATTACACAAAGCCGGTTCCCTTTCATGTGCTTTCACTAGAGAGCAGGCCCTAAAACGGAGTGTGGACGGCATTAGTAACTGGCATCTAGAGCTGGGTGTGGTGCATCTTTAATGATACCCCGAGGTGTATAATGCAAGTGTGTAATCTGAAATTTGTATTGAACGTAGAAGGCCACGTCTTCTGCTTCATCCATTGGTACCATGCTTTATCGGACTCCAGAAGTGGGACAGCAGACCCTCTGTATATGTCAGGGGGATAAGATGGGAGACACCAGTATGTGTAAAAGGTAGTGTTGATGTTCGAATTCGGGTTGTCCCTATATTCGACCCGAATACGGCTGTTGGAATTCAGGTAGACTCGACCTGAAAAACACGGGATTCAACAGCAAAAATTCGGGAGAAAAAAAAAAAATTTTTTTTTTCTTAAATTATTTATTTCGTATGTGTTTTTTATTTTAAACTTGTTCTTTTTTTATTTTTTACAGGTTATCCGATAATGACATTATGAATCATAATGTCATTGTGGGATTCCTGGACCGTGGGAACTTTGCGGTCACTGCTAATTGAAAGCAGGTGCCTTCAATTAGTTCTAACCGCAGGCAATACGAGGGCAATAGAGGTTGAATGGAGATACTATCTCCATTCATACCTCTACTGCTCTGTGATTGGCTGAGAAATAGGAAACCCTGATGACAGCTCAAGCATCATCAGGGTTTTCCCTTTCCTCAGCCAATCAGGGAGCAGAGCAATCAGCGGAGCTTTACTATGCTGACAGCACTGCTCCCTTGATCGCTCCACGATCAGTGGAGCAGAGCTGTCAGCATAGTAAAACTCCGCTGTTGCTCTGCTCCCTGAGTTGCTGAGGAAAGGGAAATCCTGATGATGCCTTTGCTGTCATCAGGCTTTCCTTTTCCTCAGGGAGCAGAGCAATCAGC
>NC_092862.1:85927124-85937207 GCF_032062135.1 Pyxicephalus adspersus | reverse complement strand
TTTTAAATGTTGCAAGCAACGTTTAAGATAACGCTCAAAAACGTGCCTGAAGGAAACGTCCTGGTGTAGATTAGCCCATGGGAATGCAGTCCGTGTAGACTAAAGCTGCATATACACATCCAATAATTATCGTTAGAAACAACCGATGAACAACCGATAGGCCAAAGAAAAGTGACCAAGGACGCCGACGAACGAGGATTGTCGTTGGAAATGAACGACCGCCACAGTGGATCTGATTGGCCGACGATCTTTCACTATCTATCGTGTGTACAGTATCGTGACGTTAAGTGATCGTGCATGTTTCTGCGGTACACTTTCTCCTTTACATGTCCCTCCCTGCATCGTTCCAACGATTGTATCTAGTGTGTGGACGCTGTTGGTGGATTATATTTGAATGATCATATTGTTACAGCATGTACAGAATTGTGCACAATATGATTGTTCAAGTATAATTGTGCATAATCGTTGATCGGTCGTAATCGTTCATTTTCTAACAATAATTATTGAAAGTGTGTAACTAGCTTTAGCCTAATATTGATGTGACAGGTGCTCTTTAATCTTCAAGTGAAGTACAGGGGTATGTAATAGTGTTATGTATCTTTTTACAATGTATCTTTTTATGTATCAATTTATAATGCATCTTTTTACAATGTATCTTTTTATGTATCCTTTTATAATGTATCTTTTTACACCTCTTTGGAGGCTGTAGAAGCTCTACACAGTGCTGAAAAAAACCCGAATTTTGCCTCCTATTAACTTTAATGGTGTTCGAATTCGATGTTCGACCACCCGAATTTTTTTGCTATATTCGAGCGAATAGCTGCCGAATCGAATAGTGAGCTATTCGACCAACATTAGTAACAGGAACTGAGAGGTCCTGGATGACCACGTTGAGCCACGAAGTTATTCAACTCTGCAGACGTCCAGGAAATTCTTCACAAGTATGTGGCCATCCTTGGAGACTCCATTCAAAAATCCGTCTACAAAGATCTTGTGAAAATAATGCAGAATGATGAGTTTCGGACTGAGAAGCAGCTGAAAGGGAAGGGCGAGATGTAATTTGCAAATGTCACGTTGGGGATCTCTGGGTGAAATGCACAATGGCATGACTTACCGCGAAGTGCGTCATTACAGAACTGACCTCCACCTTGTACGGTTCTATTTCCTGACCTTTGTCTCTTCAGAGTACATAGAGAGCGTGCTTGCCGACTTCGAACAAGGACCTTAGCTCGACGTTGTCATCATCAACTCGTGTATATGGGATGTTATCAGGTATCATGAGCAATCACTAGAAATGTACAAAACCAACCTGGACCACCTGTTTATTCGGCTCACCGAGGTGCTGAGCCTGGAATGTCTGGTGATATGGAACATGGCCATGCCTGTTGGATTCAAAGCTGGTGAAATGCTAGAGTACCCAATTTCTAATGTGCACTGAGACATCATAGAAGGGAATTTTTACAGCGCGCAGTGGGCAGGCGGCTGCAGTAAGAGCAGGAGGAGTAACAATGCCATCCACACTCCGTCTCAGGGCCCACCGCCACTGTAGAGACAGTGGGAATCTCGTTCATCCATTCATGTCTCCAATAGCTACACCTTCTACACTGTCAATAAAGGTGATGGCCTCAACCTCTAATGCCGTCCTTGCTCCATCTCAGTGTTCACCACCTTCTCCTCCTGCTGTTGCTGCTGCCACTAGCCCAGTACCCAGCTCTAGATGGCAGGTAACAATGTGGTCCACACTTCGTCTCAGGGCCTGCCGCCTCCTTCTCATCCTGTTACTGCTGCGGCCTGCCCACTGCCCAGTTCCCTTTTATGTGGTTTCGCTACATAGTAGATAGGGACAGATTGGAATCTCATTCATCCATTCATGTATCCAATAGCTACAGCTTCTACACTGTCCATATAGGTGATGGCTTCAACCTCTAATGCCATCCTTGCTCCGTCTCAGGGCCCACTGCCTCATCCTCATGCTGGTACTGCTGCCGTCTGCGCAGTACCCAGCTCTAGGTGCCAGTTACCAATGCTGTCCATGATCCTTCTCAGGGCCCACCGTTTCCTCCTCTTGCTGTTGCCACCTGTCAGTACTGCATTCTTAAAAATGGTATTACAGACATCTAGGTGGCATTGATGATGCACTACACCCAGCTCTAGATGCCAGTTACCATTGCGGTACTCACTCCATCTCAGTGCCTCCTCCTCCTGCTGCTGCTGCCGCCTATCAGTACTCTATTCACAAAAATTGTATTATAGACTTCTAGGTGGCATTGACCATGCACTACACCCAGCTCGAGATTCCAGTTAACAATGCGGTCCCCACTTCTGTGAGGCCTATATAACTTGTAACAGAGCTGTGTAACTGGCTAATTTTTTGACTGAAAGACCCCCCACAGTGTTGTGCAGAGCTGGGGGAGTCTTGACATGTCTTTTTAAATGTATTTATAGGCTGTAGAAGCTCTACACAGTCCGGAAAAACAACCCAAACTTTTCCCTTATTGACTTTAATGAAGTTTGAATTCGACGTTCGTTTACCCGAAAAATTTTGCTCTATTCGACTGAAAAGCAGTCAAATCGAATATTGAGCTATTCGACCAACACTAGATTTGATCCCATACTGCCATAGGCAATTTTTTTGAAATGCACCATAGTGTGTATAATCAAAAAGGTAAAATATCACCTTTCGTTGTATTGTCTTCAGAAAAGAGAAAGGTAGTACACCTAATAAAAAGGACAAATGATGGTTGTTATATCCTATTCATTGATTAAAATTCACCATTTGTATAAATATGTTTGCATCTTATGCATAATGTATGCTTGTTGCAGATAACCACCATTTCTTTCTCAGCTAATTCTCAGCTAATCCACAGCTAATTCATTCAATAATATTTAGTATATTGTGCTCTCATGAAGGAACAAGGTATAAAAACTCCCATTGAAAAAAGGCTTACCTTATTGTTCTTTAACATAATATTCTGTTGGGATAATTCAATCATCGCTTGTCTGTCTGCTGACTTTACTCTGAAATAGATCCTTCTTACATAGCCATGATTTTTAGGTGTCGACGTGGTGCACAGCTGTGCTCTTTGTTAATAGTCTCCAGGTGAAGACCTGGAGGCACGTGGGACACCAAGGCTGCATTTAGGCATCCGGGTCATGGTTCGACGCCTGACAGCTGATTTGCTAATTAGGCATGTGGATCAGTGATCCAATCTGAAATCCTGTCTGACTGAAGCAGATGCACCTATATATCTCTATAGTTTCTAACATGATTATAACTTCCAACAATAATTCACCTTGTTACATTATTTTACAGGACTTTGAAAGATTTTCTCACCCTCTCGTCTCTCCCTCAATTGTAAATAGTCTCATATTGATTGATTAAAGGAATGATTTAAAATTCATTTAATCCAGGGTAACTTATAGATCAAATTATAGATCCATTTACTCTCTTTTTGTATTAACAACTTCTCTGTATCTCTACCTCTAAGATCGACTTTAATTTTATCCAATGCCAGAAATGTAACTTCCTCAACATTAAAGTTATGTTTTAGTCCCATATGGTAGCTAAAGGATGTTATCGTTCCTTTTTTTATATTGTACACATGTTCATAGACCCTCTTCCTCAATTTACGTTTTTTTTTTACCTGTTTTTTGTTTTAAGTTTAGAAGAGATAGACAGGCATTTGAGAATGAGTGGGCCTATAACTGGCACAATAAAACATTCACAGTCACACACAAGAAACTTTTAAGAGAGGAGGAATCAGAATCTGACAAGTCATCACTTTATTCAGACACATCTTTCAGCTAATTTCTAATCTTGGAGAAAAGGGCACAACAAGATCCAAAACACATGATATGAAATTCTCAACAAGAAAAACATCCAACTCACCATATACACACATAGAGCCCTTCCCCCAAATTCAGAACACATAGATAGAGGGGCACAGGGTACCACAAATGGGAATGAACGTTTAGGAGCAGTTGCCAAACATAATTTTTTTGGCCCCATAAAATCTCTATGTCAAAGTGGAAGTATGGACCAATATGTCCAGAAAACCGAGGCAACCCCTGGAGGAATTAAAAGTGATACATTTATCATAGTGACAAGTTTAAGTTAATCAAAGATTTACATCTCTTTGTACGGAAACTTTTTTATAGAGTAGAATTTATAAAAACTAAGAATTAGGAACTGAATTATAAAGATAAACATTTTGAAAACTTCAACATCAATGAGTTTAGAACATTAAAGATATTATGGCAACTCTTAGAAGTATATACAGACAATACAGTTACTGTTGAGGAAACCAGTTCTATGGAAGTAATAAAGGAATTAGTTCAACAAAAGGACCCTGAAAACTTCCTGGGCTCAATGCGCTTAGGAAGTTTTCCAGATCTCCAACGGAACTCAAATTTGTGGGCATTCCCTAAACAGTAAGTCTGGAAATGGATCAATTAGAGATAAAAAGAGAGAATAGAGGAAATATTAGTGAAAAACAGAAAGCGCTAAAAGATTAAAAAAAAAACAACCAAAATATAATCAAGTCTGCGGATAAAAGAGGGAATGTGGTTGTCATGGAGCCAGACGCATACAAAAAGATGTGCTTAAAAATACTTAAAAGCCAGGAATGTAATCCATAAAACTCAAATAGCTGGTTAATATCATTCATGGGCATTTGAGACGAAAACCATCAGTCAGAAAGTTTATGATTTATGAAAGTATATGATTTTTTGAATGTGAAATATCCAAGATTGCCCACCTTTAATAGTCTACCCAAGATTCATAGGAATAAGCAGAACCCCCTGGGAAGGCCCATAGTATCATGGAATGGCTGTATCTGAAAAAGCCAGCAAACGTGTAAATAACTACTTGGGAGAACATGTTTATGACCTCCCGTCGTATGTTAAAGATACCTTGGATGTATTGAAACTGATTGCGGACTTAAAAATTCCTAATAATTTAAGATCTGTAGCCATAGATATAGAAAGCCTCTATTTATGTATTTCACATGATAATGGTTTGAAAGTTGTCAAAACATTTCTGGAATTTCATATATATATATATATATATATATATATATATATAAATTTCATTGTTGAACATTTGCGACACATTCTAACTAGAAATGTATTTGTGTTCAATGACAAAACCTACCTCCTGGGGGGGGGGGGGGGGTTGGAAACGCAAGCTCTTCAGCAATGAGACCTTCGACATATACCTTGGCCATATTCTTCTATGGCGAAGGTATATGGACGATGTTCTCGTCATCTGGACAGGGTCTGAGAATGAACTTCTGAAATTCTTTAAAGTAATGCAACAGAATTCTTTTAATATGAAATTCACTAGTACTAACTAGTCTCATAGTACTAGTTGAAACTGACTAATGAGGGTGAAATTGAAGCAAAGGTTTACAGAAAATCAACAGCTGGAAAAACCATCTTATCAGCGAACAGAGCTCACCCTTTGAATTTGAAAAACAGTACACCACACTCACAAAATATGAGGATTAAACGCAACTACACAATAATAAAGTTAAAGGCATGTATAGAAGGACTTATACATTTAATTAAAAATAAATTTGTTTTACCAAATGGGGTAAACTTTAATGGTTGTGATCTAGTGACTTGTGAAACAGAGGGAGTAGTCTATCTGGCGATCTGCAGCTGCCAATGTTACTATGTGGGTAAAACAAAATGTGAATTGAGTAAGAGGGTCTATGAACATGTGTACAATATAAAACATGGAAGGATAACAACATCCTTAAGCCACCATATGGGACTAAAACATAACTTTAAGTTACAATCATGTGAGAAACTCTATGGGGATATATAGGTGCATCTGCTTGAGTAAGAAAGGATTTAGATATATATATAGTATAATGATGATCTATATATTTCAAATTGAATGAAACAAAATATTTACAAAATATGTGGACCCTGCAAGATGGCTTTGATATGGAGGCGCATAAATGCGACTCCCAGGCTCCTATTGCTCCTCAAGTGCCCCCTGGAGCTGAATACAGCATATCCACCAGCTATCCCCGCACTACTTCCAGGCTTGCGATTCAGGTTGAACCTGAAACCGCAACATCTACTTCCGGCCCCCGGACCAGAAGTTTACATGCAGAGGCGTGATTGCGCTCTCTCAGTGTGGGAGATTGCATTTCTTCCAGCACAGTTGGCATCAGATGTGAAGAACTCAGGCGACGAACCACTGATCCACATGCCTGATTAGCGAATCAGCTGTCAGGCGCCAGATTATTGCCCTGGATGCCTAAATGCAGTCTTGGTGTCCCACGTGTCTCCAGATCTTCACCTGGAGACTATCAACAAAGAGCACAGCTGTGCACTTCATGAGACACCTAATAATCATGGCTATTTAAGGAGGATTAATTTCAAAGTAAAGTCAGCAGACAGACAAGTGGTGATTGAATGATCCCAACAGAACATTATGTTAAAGAACAAAAAGGTAAGCCCTTTTTGAATGGGATTTTTTATACCTTGTTCCTTCATGAGAGCGCAATATACTATATATTATTGAATGAATTAGCTGTGGATTCCTTAGAAAGGAAATGGTGGTTATGCCTTCTTTTTTACTTGTTATCTGCAACAAGCATACATTATGGATACGATGCAAACATGTTTAAACAAATGGTGAATTTGAATCAATGGATAAGATATAACAACCATAATTAAAAATTCCTTTTTATTAGGTGTACTACCTACTCTTTTCTGAAAACAATATAACGAATGGTGATATTTTACCTTTTTGACACTATTTTGATCATCAAACTACTTCTAGAACAAGTAGGTGCCATTTTTGATCCTTTGGATCTCAGTTGAAAGAAAAAACAAATATTTATGTGTGCCAATATTTATGAAAGGAAGTGTTATATGTATTTTTCAGCTGTTTCACTCATTTGGATATCTTTACTGCCTAGAAATACAGATATATGGATGAGATACTAATAATGCTGTGTCCTTGTGATGAAGCCTACTGGTGAAACGCGTTAAGGACTGTAAAAGCTAAATTGTATCAATACAATCTTTGGAGTGTTTAATTACAGTTTTTGTACATTGTAAGTGCATATTTTTTTTTATTTATTTAAAAACAATATATAGTAAATTGTAAGGTCCTGGTGCTTTGTCAACCTTAATTTTGCCCAACTTTTTCTCATTTCTCAGATCTGATCTTTTTGCTAATAATTGCTAATAATATATTTTAAAAAATTGGGGAATTTGCCTTACTTTCCTTTGCAATCTGTCTTTGATTTTGAAGTTTTGCACATTTTATATTCTTTTTACATCTTTTGTTATATTCTTTATAGTTTTCAAATGATGAAGGTGATCCTTCATTTTTAATTTTGGAATGCCCTTTTCTTGTTTTTTAATGGCTTTTTTTTTTTTTATACCATTCTTTATTTAGTTTTTGTAGATTAAAAAAAACAAACAAGACAGAACAAAAACACAAATAAAATGCATGGGCAGAGAACAAATAAAATTAAATACAAAGCTTCAAAATTTCAGGCTCAAAAAAGAAGTGCATACAGTTCAGTTTAGTGCAACAGAAGTCCACATAGCATACATATCAATTTACAATTTACAAAACGAAACCACGCATGGGGCAATAATGACTCAATAAATAGTTGGAAACGGACAGATAATCGAATTTGTGAGTAAATGATCAAATTTTCCCAAACTATCATGAAGGCTGGCCGTTAGGTCTTCCATGGGCATAATATCATTAATGATAGTGAACCACTGCGCTAGCGTGGGGCAGGTAGTTGATCTTCAGTTTCTTGGTATGCAGATTTTCGCTGCATTCAGCATATGACTAACCACTGATGTTTTATGGAATCTTAGTGAGAGGGAGCTGTGTTGGAGCAGGAAGAATTAGGGGTCATCAGGTACAGGATGGTCTGTGAACTTTTGTACAATTTCCCTGACCTTGTTCCAAAAGGGACCCAAATATGTGGAGCAATGTGCCTAATTCCACCCCACAGCGCCAACAACGGTCAGAGACCGATGGGTAAAACCTATGTAGCAGGACAGGAATACAATATCATCTCGTCAGAATTTTGTATTTAATTTCCTGGAACCTACTACTAACTGACGTATGGTGTGTTAACCAATTCACTTTCTGTCGTTGCTCAGAGTCAAGTGTGATATTTAACTCTCTCTCCCACGCAAGCATATATGAGGGGGAGCAGACCTCAGGTGGGGAGATAAGCATAGCGTACAGGGCTAAGAGAGTGTGTCTATCCCCACAGCTGAGTAGAGGGCTTCAAATGGGGTGAGCGGTCTGGCAAACCCAGTACTCCATGGTAGAGAGTGTAAAAAATGTTGTCTTGCTCTCCAAAGCCAATTGGTTTTAAATCGCCCAGGTTAGCCAGGACCAATAACTGAGGCCAGGAATCGTTACAGATTCCACAGCCCTATGGAATCCCAGTTCTTTAAGGTGAATAAAATACGGGTCATCTATACCTGGAACAAAGGCTGGGTTATACAACAGCGGGTAGAGCGGGGAAGGGGCTGGTGCAATATGAGGAAGGGGGAAAGTTTTAAGCACACCCTCAAAGTGGGTCCTATCAAAGGATGTTGTCCAAGCTTCCCAGTTTCATTACTCGCCAACCAGGTAGCCGAGGACAAACTTTGACCTCCAGCCAACTGCTCCAGTCCAACCCACTGCTTAGCGGGACCATGTTAGGCCCAATCAACCGCCCTCACTAGGTAAGCGGACATGTAATATTTGTACAAATTAGAGACACCCAAACCCCCAGTTGTCTTAGGTTGGATTAGAAGATTACGGTTTAGCCTAGGCTTGCAATGTCCCCAAATAAACCCGAAAATGGCCGTATCAATTCAGTTGAAAAGGGACTTGGGGAGCCAGATTGGTGGGGTCTGAAAAAAATTTAGAAACCTTGGTAATATATTCATTTTAAGCACCTGCATTCTACCAAATCAGGATATTGTCAGTGACCTCCATTTCAATAGGTCAGCTGTTATCCGTTGAACAAGTGGGGAGAAGTTTAAATTATACATTTTTGATAAATCCCTGGCCAAAAAGACACCAAAGTATCGAAGGCCATCCACCGTTCATTTAAAAGAAAAATTCCTCATGATTTGATTCCTCTGCTCATGGGTTAGTGTGAAATTCAATGCCACCGATTTACTGTAGTTGATTTTAAACTTTGAAAGGTTACCATACAATGCTAATTCTTTCATGAGGTTCGGGATTGTGGTTATTGGATAGGGAGGATGAACAGCAGATCGTCAGCAAATGCTGCAATTTTATACATTTTCTTCCCCAATTTAAGCCCAGTAATATCTGAATTGGCCCTTATAGCTGATAACAAAGGTTCTAGGGTCAAATCAAATATGAGCTGAGAGAGAGGGAACCCCTGGCATGTACCGTTAGATATGGGAAAATAATCTGGGAGGGTGCCGTTGACCCTAACTGCCACTAAAGGACACGAGTAAAGTGAACTTATCCAAGCTAACATGTTTGGCCCCAGGCCAATATGCAGCAAGGTCTGGTCCACAAATGTCCAGTCCACTCTGTCAAATGCCTTCTCTGCGTATGTGGACAGCAGGAAGACAGGCGAGGAGTGTGAGGGGGATAGTTAAATCCAGTTGAGTGCTTTAATGGTGTTATCTCACGCTTCTCTCAAGGGAACAAAGCCTACCTGGTCAGTGTGGATTAGTTTTCTGATGGCCTTCTGTAGTCTCATTGCCAGGATTTTAGCAAAGAGTTTTAGGTCCTGGTTAAGTAAGGAAATGAGTCTATAGCTGGAGCAGCTGGTGGGGTCTTTACCCTCTTTGGGAATAACGGTGATGCGTGCTCTCAAGAGGTCTGGGGGTGGAGCCCCCCCTCAGCGAGATTGCATTGAAAGTGTCTACCATATGGGGCACCGATATCTCCTGAAATTTTTTTTAAAAAAGGCTAGGGTGAAGCCATCTGGTCCAAGTGTCTTACCAGAGGGCGTACAGGCTATCGCTTTAATAATTTCCTCTCCACTAATGGGTGATTCCAACACTTCAATATCACTTGAGGAGAGCATAGGCATCTTGACCCTGGACAAGTAC
>NC_092862.1:85876227-85927067 GCF_032062135.1 Pyxicephalus adspersus | reverse complement strand
ATAATTATTTTACAAGGGGGGGTCCATTGCATAATTATTTTACAAATCCTTTTAGTACTTTTTAAACTCCTCTGCAATGTCTTGAACCTGAATTTTCTTTACGCCTTTCCGATCAACTATTAATAGAACAAAAGCATGTTCCCTCTGTCCTCTCAGGGTTCTCGCTAAAATGCGGCTACATTTATTCCCATATACATAGTAGGAGAGCCTGCATTTTGCTAAGGAGGCTTTGGCTTTATAAAGACATAAATATGACAATTGGGATCACAGAGAAATTAGGCTGTGGGCCAATTCCGTCTTCGGGTCCCTTTTATGCTCTATTTCTAGTCTAATATGGTCATGTAATTTCACAATTTCTTGCTGCCATGCTTTTTTTTAATCTCGCTCCATGCCTAATTAAATGAACTCTAACTATGGCCTTATGGGCCTCCCAGATTACCATGGGGCTACCTACTATCCTGTGTAGTGTTGGTGGCAAAATAAGCACGTAATTCTTTTTCAGATTCTTTTTACACCACCAGGTCCTTCAGATGGTTTACATTCAGTTTCCAATTCCAAAATTTTGGCCAAACTTTCGTAATTCGAATAGATAAAATCACCGGGGTGTGATCAGAAAGTAGCATTTTCCAATTGTGCACCCTTTAATTCTATGAAGATCTGCTTGGCGAATCCAGAAGTGGTCAATTCTGGAGTAGGATATATGGGAGTGTGAAAAGAACGTATAATCCCTTTCGAATGGGTTAAGGATTCTCCAAGCATCCAATAGTTGGTGGTGGAGTAAGCACCTTTTAAGCCTTTTATCCCCTCTGGTACTCCACCAGATACATCTTTAGTGGAATCCACAGCTGGTTCCAGGGTGAAGTTAAAATCCGCTCATAGCACCAGGATACCCTCTCTGAATTCTTAAAGATGTTCTAAGACGGACCGAAGGAAGGGTTCCTGATTAGTGGGGGGCATGTATATTGTGGCCAGGGTGACTGTTTGTTCTCCCAAAAAAACCTTTCACAAATAAATACCTACCCTTTCCATCTTTGTGCTTTGTATTCAGTTTCCAGTGACAGGAAGCAGATAATTACCCTCCTAGCATTATTCCCGAGTCTGACTTGGGGTCGATTTTACCTGCAAAAAGCGGTAATCCCGAGTCAGACTCGGGGTACCTAAAAGCAGAAAAAAAACCCACTTACCTTGTTCCTGGGTCCTGGGGACATGTCTGCCTCTTCCGATGTCCAGCTGCGAAGTGCAGAGACGTCCTACAGGGATTCCCGGTGATGTCGGTGCAGCCGGGATTTAGCGGCGGGAAATTTATATAGTTTTGTTTTGGATTCAATACAAAATAGCTGATTTGAGTCCAATACAAATAAATATTTATATATTATATATATAATTATATTATATATATATATATATATTACATATGCTGCTGTACAGTTATATTACATTATTTTTTTTTTAACAGATTTCTGTTTTTTTTTTTTAAGTTTAATATTAAATTTATTAACTATTAGACATGTGTCGGTGAGAATTATAGGTCTTAGGTGCCTAAGAATTATAGGTCTACAATGTAAAAAAATTTCAATGCAAAAACTTGTACTGCTTTTTGCATGGAAATACAGCTGGAATCAGACCGCTAGGGAGGTTAAAATGGACACCCTTATTTTTTCACATCCGAAGCACAGGAGTGATACCCAAAGGGGTAGCACTGGTTGCGCAGGGAAGGCTGTTGGGTTTGCACAATTATATTTATTATCAATTATGTCCCATCAACAATAATTCTTTACCAGTATATACTGGTTTATGCCATATATGGGGTCATCCTAAAGGAATGCAGCACGTCCTTTAACTGGCATCCTTATAAGGTAAAATGCTGGTTTAAGGATGATCATTGGTCAAGTAATGGTCAAGCACTGGCCATTGTCTCAGCTTCCTGGATAGTTAAAAAACACAGTGCCATGCTTATTAACTAGTCTTGACCAGAAGTAACTGTATGCAACATGTTTTTTGATCATCTGCCAAGCCATTAATTTGGGGAACTCCTTGGATGAATGCAACTCACTTCCGCAGCTAAGTATTTTTGTTATATCTAACTCTGTTACTGCATTGTTTTATCTATCTGTCTTTATTAATAAATAGTATAATCTTTAAATTTTACTTGCAAGTTTCTGTGTTATCTCTCTTTGTATACTTCAAATTTAACCCATAAATATTTACATAAACTATATCTGTGACATAACAAAGGCATGTGTCACACATGGAGAGACAGGTCCACTAGGGGCTGTATGGAGGTGATGCATGCCCTAAGAAGGGCCAAGGCCCAGAGTCTAAGCCATACCCAGGTTTTCTCCAGAGCCTCTGATGATGAGGATGTTGCACGGTTACGACCAGGTTGCAGGTCTCTGGGCACACCAAGGTGGGCAAGCATGGTACCAAATCACCAGGCAGGAGGATAGTCAAGGAAAGCCGGGGTTGAGACAGACAGCAAGCAAGAGAGGTCAGGTCACACGCCAGGGGTCAATAGCCAGTGATCCAGGAGACAGACAGCAATGACACAGGGGCCACTGCGGGCACAGGAAACACTGGAGACATAGGAAAAGCAGGGATATCCACAGGCAGACAGGAACACAGGAACTGCACAGAGAGTTGGCTGAGAACCAACAGACTGGACAACGATGGGTTAACACAGTAGATGGACACAGGAAACACTGGATTAAGCAGCAGGTGTACAGGAACTAGTTCACAGAACTAGGGAGCTAGGCACTAGTACCTTGTTGCACAAACACAAAATACAGTCTGTGAGCTAGCTAAATAGCCAGGGCTGATCAAGAGGCTATTTCCTGATTGGCCAGCGGATTGGACGGAGTTGATAAAGTTTAGAAACAGAGGGATGCCCAGCAAAAGAACTGAAAGCATGTGCAGGAGAGTGATGCCTGTGCTTTAGTGAGGAACAGGTAAGTGTGACAGCATGCTACCCTCTTTGAAATTTTCTGTTTGCTGTAGGAAAGCTATGTGGGCTTTTAGACTATACAACCTTGCTAGAATTGCTGTACTCTTCTCCGGTGATGTTCAACCTTTGAATGTTGAAATATGATACCTTGGTGGTCTCCATGGATGGACTCACAAGGCTAAACAGAACAAAGTTATAATAACAAAATAAAATCAGAACGGGGAAATTTGGGAATTTTGTGGTGGGGGGGAGAATAAGGGACGGCACAAATGGGTCAGTGGGTGGGGAAGGATATGAAGAGGGACAAGGATGGGAGGAAACACTATGAGTTGAGTCAGACGCAAATATTGCGCTGGTAGGCCTAACAGGGGAATGTAGGCAACCAATGGAGGGGGTTCCGCCCAATTACAATGTCACATCTATTCACCATCAACAAAAGGGAAGGAAAACTGGCAAATGCTTTAGAACATATCTCGGTAGGTGGACTGAACAATGGTCCTCCCCCGGTATAACAATACCATGAACAGGTACACAAAAACCGAAGTGGAAGGTATAGGAAGTAATTACACCATAGAAATACCTGCAAGATATAGTAACATAAAAATCGGGACACTGGACCCCTTAGCTAAGAGTCACTTAATCAGCATAAGAGGTGGGAGGTAAGTAAACCACCGAGTTTAAGGAAGTGCAAAATAAACAAAAAAAAGTGTTCAGAACAATCTCACGCATCTAGGAGTAATCAGCGGCGGGCATTCTTGGTCGGGGTATTCTCTTGCGGGTGCGTGCGTTTCTTACTGGAGAACTGCCAAGCGTTCATTGGTGGATTAGGTACTGTAGGGAGTAAGGATGGCCAATCAGGGATATCTATCTCCGTAAGATTGAGGACATCCAAAAATTCAGAGGAGGTCTGCTGGTGTTCTCTTTAGCTGAGCGACCATCCTTGAAAGCAGTAAGCTGGAAGGGAAATCCCCACCTGTAGCGGATATTTTGAGCTGGGAGAATTTTAAGTAGCGGCTTCAGTGATCTGCGTTGAACCAAAGTGCGGTGGGATAGATCTTGCAGTAACAGCACGTGTTTCGTTAAAGAGGATGTCATCCTGGTCCTGGGCCCATCTCATGATCTCATTCTTGACTCGACATGCGATCGACAAATCATGGCTCTTGGGCAACAAGGGTCAGATGAATTTTGGACCGATAGCCCTATGGATACGATCTATCTCCAGAGGGGAATGCTTTGGTTTATCTGGAACAGCATTAAAAATTGCTAGGGTGGCACCATGGAGATCCTTGGTTTCAACCGATTCTGGAAGGCCCCTAATTTGCATGATGTTGCGCCTGCTTCTGTTCTCCAAATCACCATGATGTACAAACATCTATTCTAGCAGGGCAGAGTGCTCCTTAGGGATGGATGCATGTTCGGTTACATGTACCCTTAGATCAGCAGCAGATTTCTCTGTTGTTTCTATGCAGTGGGTCATACCATGTCTAGAGTAAAGCAATTTCTGAGTGCAGAGTGTCCACTAAGTGTTTCCTAAAATTTTCAAAGTAATCAATGGTGGGAATGTTGCTGAAACCCTGGTTTGCTCTGGTGACCTCAGCCTGATCTCCCAGGAGCGCAATCCTTGTGGTTAGGGGCAGCCTGAGGGGTACTGGAGGGAGAGAGGACATTCCTCTCCCCATTGTGTAGGCAGGGAGAAGCAGGTTGCTCCGTTTCAACCTGGTCCGGGTCTGCAGCATCACTCTCAGGAGAGAGATGGTGCGCACGTGGGGAGACAGGCGTCATCTTGCCCCCCTTCCTTCTGAAGTCCTCCGGAGCTGTAGATGGAAAAAACTGTCCAATTTTGGGTGCCCGGGACCCGCTGGGTGTAGAGGCGGTGTCCCACAAGTGTTTTCTTCCCATTGGTATTCGGTGCAGTGGATTAAAACGCCAGTAAATGCCGAAAGGCAGGTAGTTGGAGTGTGGGCAGAGAGAGCTTGCTTCCGACCCGCTCATCGGCTCGCCACGCCCCCCCCTTATGGCTTTTTTAACATCACCTGTGAGCCACATAGGTTTTAACTTATTAATGGAACATTTGCTCCCCTAAAATGAAATGTTTTTATCTTTCCTGTTTTTGCTTCCTGTTTACAGCTTACATTAAATGAAATAATATTATGGTCACTGCTACCCCGATTCTCTTTTTTATGCACATTTGTATAAGCTCTGCATTGTTAGAAAGAAGTAGGTCCAGCAGAGTATCATTTCTAGTCGAGGCTACTATAAACTGTACCATAAATTTATCTTGTATTAAATTCATAAATTTCCTACCTTTTGCTGTTCCTTGGTGGCATTACTCCATTCAATTTCAGGGTAGTTGAAATTGCCCATGATTAAAATATTTCCAGCTTGCTGCTTTTTTATCTGTGCTAGTAGTTGATTCTTTATTTCTTCCTTAGCACTAGGGGGGCCTATAGCAGACTCCAATAATTAATTGTGTATTATGCATCCCCACGAACTAAGTCATAATGCTTTTCATTCATTAAAGCTTCCAACTCCCCTATTTTGTTTGCTAGACTTCTAGCATTGGTGAACAGACTCTTTAAACCATTGCTGCATTTACCAGCACTGTTTGCCAAATCCTTTTGTTTTTCAGTACAAATAGTGCTTCAAAATCCAATGGTTGTGTGTATTATGGGAAGCCCCTTATGTTTATCCATAACCCTCTCCCCAACTATCCCCAATCCACCCTCCACTAGTGGCTGACCCCTGTCTGACCTTTCTGCCACCTTTTTTTTTTTTTTTAATCATTTCTATTGAGATATTTCAAGGTTTTCATAACAATAAAATGGCATGTTACACAATCCACGAAAAACAAGTACCGTGTTTCCCCAATTATAAGCCATCCCCATCAAATAAGCCACCCCCCGATTTTTGTCCAAAACATTAAAATAAAGCACCCCCCGCAAATAAGACACCCACCGATACCTGCGCCTGCCCGAATCTCTCATTCGGGTGGTACGGTGGGTAACTGTGTGCCTCTGTGTGACTCCGTAAGTGCTGGCTGCAGTGCAGAGCGAAACTAAAAGTGACTTCAAAGGCCCGGGCACGCGCCTGCGACTCTGCGCCAGGAAGGACAAGCAAGCTGCCCTGACGGAGTCTGTTACCCGGCCGTAAAAGCCAAAAAAAGTGAGTCAGTGAACAGAAGGGGACAATGAATGGCACAGAGTGATCAGAAGGGGACAATGAATAGCACAGAGTGATCAGAAGGGGACAATGAATGGCACAGAGTTATCAGAAGGGGACAATGAATGGCACATGAGTGATCAGAAGGGGACAATGAATGGCACATGAGTGATCAGAAAGGGACAATGAATGGCACATGAGTGATCAGAAGGGGACAATCAATGGCGCATGAGTGATCATAAGTGATTTTCAACAATAAATGTGTACTGTAGTCTTTTTCATGGAAAAATAAGAAATCCCCCTGAAAATAAGACCTAGGACATATTTTGGCATTTCAAAAAATATAAGACAGTGCCTTATCATCAGGGAAACAGGGTATCTCTTTTTTATATATTTGCAGAAGGAAAAGAGGAAAAAAGGAATAGAAAGGAGGGTGTGGTGGGGAGGAAGATGGGGGTAGAGGTGTCCCGATTTACCAATCTACCATACTCTGCAGATGTACTAAACTGAACCCAGTAATACCAGGTCTGGGTAAATTTATCAGTCTGATCCTTCCCAGCTGTTATCATGTCTTCCATATGGTAAACATCTGCCACCCTCCTTAGCAAGTGCCCAAGGGTTGGCAGTTTGTCACACTTCCACAGTGCAGGAATGCATGCCTTTGTGGCATTCAAGGGATGTTGTGATAAAGAGTTTTTTTGTATGCCTTTTTCGACATATAAGAGACATGAAGTAATGCTAAAGCGGATTTATCATTAATATCAATATCTGTGAGCTTATGGACAAGGTCTGCCACCGAAGACCAGTAAGTAGACAAATAAAGGCACTCCCAGAAAATATGCAATAACGTACCAGGAGTTGATCCACACCTCCAGCAGATATTGTCAGTATGGGGGTAGATCTTAGCCAATTTTAGGGGTGTTCTATACCACCGAGTGGCCAGCTTGTAATTCATCTCCTGGTATTTATTGGAATTGCAGCCTTGTGGCTAAAGTAGAGTAACATTTTTTTTGAGTTTCCAAAAATTTCACTTTCAAGTCTGTCTCCCACCGGGTTACAAAGCCAGGAGTTTCAGGTGCATGTACAGCTAACAGCGCCTGGTACGAGTAGGACAAGGAACCATAAGTAAGTTTATACAGTGCCGGGGATCCAAAGGGGGCAACTCCTTAGCACGTTGCAACTCAGCCTAAGGATACCATGACCTATCCTGTAAAAATGAAATGCCCTGTAAACACCCTGGCACACCACTGGCGAAAAATTGCATCAGAGATCCCAGATGGAAACTCCAGACATCCCAGTATAGGAGACAATAGAGATGGATAATCATCTACCTTTTGAGAGGAGAAAAACCGAGAAACTACTTTGAGTCGTCCCAATAAGAGGTTGTTGCATAACAGAAGCTTTAATCGTATTTGAGGCCCATGCCAAAGCGTCAATTGGTGTCGGTGACAGAGCATCTTCCAAGCTTATCCACTGTGAGTTTAAACCCATTTTTGGTACACCAGTCCAACAACCTAGTCAAGTGGACTGCCTGTTGATATAGGATTGGGTCTGGAAATGCCATACCTCCTTTTGCCTTTGGAAGTCTCAACTTTTTAACTCCTATCCGAGGAGAGCCCGAAGACCAAATAAATCTCACTAAACTCTGACCTAAATTTACTCATAATATGCAAAGAAACATGTACCGGGAGTGCCTGTAACATATATAACACTCTAGGCATCACGTTCATCTTCACTATATTACATCTACCAAACCATGTAAATGCCATTTGACGTAATTTCTGGAGGTCCTTCTTAAAACAGTTGACGAGCGTCAAAAAGTTACGTTACACAATACATGAAAAATAAGCAGGTATCTGTGTACCTAGGTACCTAATGGAAGTGGACGCCCAGCTAAAAAGAAAAGTCGGTGTTAGAGCCAATTGAGTTTGTCTCTGGACGGTAATATTCAGAGCCTCTGACTTCTGGAAATTAGATAATTTGATAAATCTGCATATGTACGAAGTTCTGCTAGCAGATTAGGAAGGGCCATGACTAGGGAAGAGAGAAAAAATAACAGGTCTTCGGCATACGCTGCCACCTTGTGTTCAGAATGACCGGCTTGGACTCCTTTTATATTCCTATTAGAACTAACATGTCTCAAAAAGGGCTCCAATGGAGACAAGGGGCATCCCTGTCTTGTTCCATTTGTGATATTGAACGGTTGTTAGAGTTTCCTGTTTATGAGCACTCTGGCTGTGGGGTGGTGTATAAGGCTCTAATACACTGTAAAAAACTCTCAGGCAGCCTTAAAGATTCTAATGTGGTGGGAAGAAAAGACTAATTTACTCTGTCAAATGCTTTCTCCGCATCTGCTGCCACCTTATTTAACTGTCCCATCCCCCTCTGTTCTAGTTTAAATATCCCTCCACCATAATCCTTAATCTTTCCCCTAGGACAGCAGACCCCCTTCCATGGTGCAAACCATCTCTGGGCTGACTTTTCATTGGCGTATTGGGAAGAGGGAAAAAATAACAGGTCGTCAGCATACGCTGCCACCTTGTGTTCAGAATGACCGACTTGGACTCCTTTTATATTCCTATTAGAACTAACATGTCTCAAAAAGGGCTTCAAAGTTAAAATAAATAACAATGGAGACAAGGGGCATCCCTGTTTTGTTCCATTTGTGATATTGAACGGTTGTTAGAGTTTCCCGTTTTTTCCCACTCTGGCTGTGGGGTGGTGTACAACCTATATGCCAGTGCTCTAAGAACTAGGGATGAGCGAGCAGGATTTGTAAATTAGATCTCGCGGCGAATCATGCCTTTCTCGCTTACCAAACATGTAAGCGAGAACAGCTTTGTGATTCGCCATGAGGTCGAGCTCTCTTCATGAGCTACTAGCTAGTCAGTTTTCTTAAATAGTCAGCACATTTAGTGCAAGTTATATTGTGTGTATTACACTCTTAGGTGCTGTTCACTGACTGCACATGCACTGAAGGTACAATTGTGGTTGCTGCTACTTGTAGTGCCATGCATAGCTAGTCAGTTTTGTTAAAATGTCAGCAGTCAGCACATTTAGTGTACATTGTACATTCACACTGTACATTCACTAAAGCTAAATAAAATCAATTGCAGTTCCTATTTACCAAAGAAGACGGTTTGGTACAGTGAAATTTCTGTCCTACTGTAAAACAAATACAGATATTTAAGTGTTTGATACCTGTTTCTATTAATCAAAGAAGACCGTTTGGTACAGTGAAATTTCTGTCCTACTGTAAAATAAATACAGATCTTTTAGTGTTTGATACCTGTTCCCATTTTCCAAAGAAACCGTTTGGTACAGGTGCATTTTTGCCCAAATAAGTACAGATGAGAGGTAGAACTAGGGGAAGGCGTGGTGTTGGGCTACCTGCCACATCTGGCAGGGGGCATACTCCCTGGGAGTCCACTACTGCAGGACAGCAGCAAACTGTTGGAGGCAGCAGCACAAGTTGTCAAACAGGTTTGAGATGTGTGCCGAGCACCAGTACGCGGGTAGATGTGTTGAGAGGGCGGAATACAATCATACAGCTACGTCATGTGGAGAGGATTGTGGACTGGGTCTCAGGGGCCTCAAGTGCAGTAGGTTCTTCTTCTGCAGCAGCAGCAGGAGGAACCAGCACAGCTGTGACAGGAGCAAACACAGATGTTAGCATGGCTAATGTGTCTGTACCTGTGGGGGAGATGTGACCGTGGGGGAGATGGAGCTGCAGCAGATGCAGGGCACCCAGCAGACGCAAAGGCAGGCAAAGAAAAAGAGCAGCATAGTGGTTGCACGCACCTCTCCAGTGTGCTCCTTTTTCACACTGAGACGATGACGAGTGCGTAGCAATCTGCATCCTGTGTCACAGGCAGATTCCCTGATAACAGGCATCCCTGCTTTCCCACATGTGCAAGAACCACAAACCAAAGTGGGAGCAGTACTTGCGTTCTCTTGAAGGAGGTGCAACCATGTCATCTTCTCTGCTGGCACCTCCATTGATTGCTTGTCCACCTCCAACTGTCATTGCTAGTACGTCTCAGGAGGTTGGTGCCAGACTTCTAGCGGTGAGGAAGTATCAGCTTCTGCCCGCAGGTTTCGTGGCGTCAAACGACGTTTGTTGTCGCAAGATGGGTACTCCAGTGACCCCTTCAGCTCCTCTAGCTCCCAGTCTCTTCAGCCCACTCTCCTGGAGTTCCGCACAAGGCATCAGGCTATGGGCACAAACAACAAAAGAGTACCGTAATTGAACTCAATTCGCGTCTAGCCAAACAATTGGCCTTGCAGCTACTGTCGTACAGCAATGTGGACTCAGCTCCCCTCTGTGACCTGATGGCCTGTGCCAAGCGGCGGTGGAATATACCAAGCAGGCATTACTTCTCCCAGTTTACATGCACATGTAATGAATAACCTCTCCCAGGCATTAGCATTCTCCGTGTCTAGCCATATCCACGTAAACATGGACAGCTAGACAACCGGCCACGGAGTGGGACGCTACCTGTCCTTCACCGCTCACTGGGTGGCCTTAGCTTAGGTGGCATAGTTAAGCGGGCGGTAGTCTGCAAGAGGCACTGCAGCACCTGGTACCCCCGCCAAGGGGTGTTGTGGGAAAGGATGGGCCACCCCAGTCCTCTTATTCCTCCTACTCAATTCTTTCTACCGTCAACCCCTCTTTTCGACACTCCTCCTGAAAGACCAGTTGCGGAGGACACTCTGGTTAAGCGGGCATGCCACTGCGGCTCCCTCAAGCACACGCCTTGCCAGGCAGTGCTGAAACTGGTGTCCTTGTTTTGAACGCAGAGACTGCTGCTGATGGGTTGAGTTCACACGTAGCACCACCCTTTCTCAATGTTCTAATGTTTATGCTGCTTCCTGTACGCTGTCCATCAAGCAAAAATCCTATTTGCCTGCTGTCACTTTACCTGCCATTTTCTGGAAAACTTTTGGAACTTTTGTATTTTTCCCTTGTTGCCACTATTCTCCTTAAGGTCAGCCTATTAACTTAAAAATAATTTGCAAAATTGGTTCGCTGAAATTTCGCGGACCTGTCGGAAGTTCGAGGAAATTTTCACGAGACTGTCAGAGGCCTTCTCGCTCATCCCTACTAAGAACCCAAACACCTCCTTATTACATCAGGACTTAAGCCATGTGTTTAGCTGTCTAAGCTCCCTCTGCCTTTCCTGTGTTGCACATGGCACAGGCAATATTCCAGAGAAGATAATCTTGGAGGTCCTTTCCTTCAACTTGAAACCTAGTTCTTTAAACTTATTTTTAGGGATTCTCCATCTTCCATCTATCCTGTTGTTGGTTCCAACATGGACCAAGACAGCTGGGTCATGCCCAACCCTTCCAGGAATTTGTCCACTCGGTCTACCACATGCCGAACCCTGGCACCAGGGAGAAAGCAAACCATTCGGTTGCAGGGATCCGGTTGACAAGCTATTCTAAAAGTCCTTCTAATCATAGAATCTCCTATGACAACCAATTGTCTATGCCTTCCTGCATTGCCTTCCCCACTCCTACTAGATGGGCAGCTCCCCCAGCTGTTAGGGGTAGCAGTCTAGGGTTGCCTCCATTGTTTTTATGCACAATAGATACTACTATAATCAATGTCTCTTTTCTGTTTGAATAGTTGTCACTTTTCTTTTCTTCTTCTATATATAACTATATAAGTGACATCTCGGACTCAATGACGTTGTCCTTTTTGTTTGTATACAGATGAAGAGAAATTTATTTATATCTGCTCTTATTGTACACAAGAAGTTTTGTTTGTAAATGTGCTCAATCTTATTGTTACATCTTTTATGTATGTGTTTTTGTTTTGCAAAATACCTATTGTAATTTACCTTTTACCTAAAACTTCAATAAAATATTTGAAATATAGAGTTGCCACCACTGTGTTTGCCACCTGCACATCTTCAAATAACTTTGCAAATTTGTTAGGGTGCTCAAACACAGAGCTAGCCTTCCCTTTCTGGCTGACCCCCACAACTCCCTCCAACAACAGTAACCCAGCTCCCTCCATGTTCAACCTGATTAATATCTCCACCCTCCACATCTAAGCCAATAACTATCCGCTCAGTGAGCAGGAGACCCTTCTCTCAAGGTGATCCAGTGATTTCAGTGTTGCAATGCGCTTCTCCAGCTCTTCAATGCGAGATACCAGAATGCGACATTCTTACATCTGTCATAGCAGTATTCCCCTGGGAGCTGTTGCTCCATTTGTGCATACATATGCTCGACTGTGCATTGAACAAAGCCTTCCACCTTGCTACCACTCATTTTCATAGTTACAACGTTTATTGTTTTAAAGGAGTTATAAAAGTTTACTTACAGTGTGTGGTTACTTTAAAGATTGAACTCCTTTTGTTTTCAAACTCCTGGGTTTTCTAACTCCACCTAAATCCCAGCCACTTTTATCACAAGCCAAGAGTGAGCAAGCTCAAAGTAAGTCTGCCCAGAACTTAAATCACCTGTGAACCTTGACCACTCCCCCTTAGAAGTCAGCAAGGTGAGGAAAAAAAAAAAGCTAAAAAAAAACTGACAGGCAGATAAAACTCCCAAATACACAATATCAGAAAACAACTAACTTTCGAAAAACTTTCTAACTTCACCTAATTCCCAGCCACATGTATCAAAAGCCAAGAATGAGCAAGACCATACAAGCTTTTAAGGCCAGGGGTGTACGTTTTATTGATATAATTATTGATCGATCAATTATAATATTACATTATAAAATATATCACCTTTATTTTGTAAGCACAGACAATACTTGAATTTCTGTTGGGTGCACCTATTTTTTTCACATGACCTTATGCTTTAGTCGGTTTAACAACAGTTAGGTGTGCGTTTAGTGTGTATGTTAAAATTAAACGAATAATTAGTTGAGCAGCAAAAAGTGTTAAAGTAAAAGAAAAGTTAATTAAGACTAACTTAAGAAAAGTTAGTATGAAAGAAAAAAAAAAACCTTTTCATGACTGCACTTATACCCAAATATGGATGTTGCCGATCAGGCCTATGGACAATAAACTACTCTACCACCCTATACAAAACGATCTAAAATTTGAGGATCAGATATTTTTGGGATGTGGCTCCTCAGATACCTTTTGCTTTGGTTGGATTTCCAAGGCCAAAGTTTTATCTAGAAGTGATCAAACTATTTAATATGTGTGCACCAGTGGAAGTTCTTGTTTAAAATGTGTTAAACAAATATTAAAAATAGATGTTAACTATATCATATCTGTGATTGGTTTAAATTTCTTTAAAAGTGATTGATTGGTTTAAATTTCTTTAAAAGTGATTTTTGCACTTTGTTTGTAAACAAGCCCTAGATGTGTTTTTTTTTTTAGTGTTACTAAGTCATACACCCAGACAGTATCCACACCTTCCTCAAATGTGTAATCTGGAATCCAATGTGGAAAGGGAAAACGGCAGGCAACAACTCTAGCACTTTCATCTAGCTCCCTTTGAAGCTTTTTTTCCAGTCCAGGCATCTGTAGACACACAAAAAAGCAATTTTAACCAAACTTGTAATCCTTGCCTTCAAGAAACTCTGTGTGAATTTAATGTACAATTTGAACACAATACGTGTGTATGTTGACAAAATAATTTACATAATTTGTACATCTCTACATTACATGCACATTTCCTTTTTTTTTTTTTTTTTATACAAGTATAGAAAAATTAATGTTTGATTTCTCATCTAAATTACTGCACTTTGGACCTGTCATTTCTGCAGGGTGGCTGCACACAGCTATGACATGTCAGTTATGGCAGAAGCTAACCACATACCAATGAGCTTTGCTATGAATTAGGTTAAAAAAATGTTTTGAAACATTTATTATTTAGAGTTATTACAGCTTCGGTATTTTGCAAATAGCAAATGTGTATATATATATATATATATATATATATATATATATATATATATATACATATATATATTGAAGGCACTAATTACTAATATTTTTTTATATATTGTTTAACATTCAATTTCTATTTTATTTTTAATTTTTATATATTTATATATAAAAAAAAAGTTGTGAAAAGACATGTTTAAACTGTAACATGATTGCAAGCTCTGAAAGGTAGAATTAAATAAACAAAGTTTTAATACTTGTTTTCCAATGTTATAACACTTTACAGGGATTAAAGCAGCCTTTATAAGGCTGTTCCTGGACGCAGCTGGGCCATTTCCTGATTGTGCTGCTTCTCGAAACTCCCCAGTCGTATGCATTAGTGCTTCCTGTTTGTTCTCTATGCATGTAGTAAAAGCAGAGTATATAAATTAGTTGCATGGTATTCTGTGGCTTAGCAATCTCCTCATCTTTATAGATAAAGTTGTGTTCAGAATAATAGCAGTGAATAAAAAAGTGAATAAAGCTCACAATTTTTATATTAGCTTATATTTCCATACACATTGGGAACACTGTACATTCATTCTATTCCAAATCAAAACACGAAGAAAAATTTGTGTCATTCCTTTACAGAAAGTGAAGAAAAGGGAATATTATTATTAATAAACAGGATTTTTATAGCGCCAACATATTACGCAGCGCTGTACATTAAATAAGGGTTGCAAATGACAGACTAATACAGACAGTGATATTAGGCATTTCAAAAAAAGAGCAGTGTGGATTTCAGTTAATGAGGTCATTCATTGTATTGAAAAAAGCAGGTGTTATTTACAGCCCTTAACCTCCCTGGCGGTATGAAAAATTTAGTATTTTTTAATGTCAAAGAGGTATCTTTGACATTTAAAAATACTTATTTTAAATTTCCTGCTGCTCCAGCCCCCAACGCATGCTGCCCGCCCGCACACACGTCGCATGCCTGCCTGGCATCTGCATTCCCTAGCCTCGCGTCTCCAATGTTCACACGCTGGGATGTGAGTTCAGTAGACAGTAAAGCATGGTAGTGCAAAACATCTTGATATTGGGATGTTTCCCATAATATGGTGTTGATCTGTTTGAATACATCAAAATACTTGAAAAGCTCATGTTGCCTCATGCTGGAGAGAGAATGTTCTTTAACTTGGTGTTCTAACAAGACCCCAAACACTCCAGCAAAAATGGAATAGAATGTGCAGTATTCCCACTGTGCTTGCATGTATGGAAATAAAAGCTTTTATAAGGATTTTGAGTTTTACTCACTTTTTAAACACACTGCAATTATTTCAAACAAAACTGTATATGCACTTACATTAAGATGTGGGTATTTCAGCATTCCTGGTAAACACTTTGGGCTATGCTTTGCCTTGCCTCAAGCAAAAACAAGGTACAGCTTGAAGAAATTAGAATTTAAATGTACTGCTGCCTATGAGCAAATTAGTTATTGGCTATAGTCCTACATCACAACATGCAAATATATAAATATTATACAGTTTGGTATAATAACCAAAATGACATGGAAACAAATACACAGTAGTTTCAAAACATAACATCATTTGAAATTTGAATTATAGTGTCCAGTCCAGGACATCACAAGTCCTGTAAAACTTTCCAAGTCGCAGTCACTAGCTGCCAATTGTAGTGTAAACTTGCTTTTGCTGCTTGTGGTGTGGCTTTCTACTTTAGAACCTTTTGCTTTTTTATGGACCTGGTATCCCAACCTGGCTGCCTGAATTCCCATGTATGATCACTAGTTCTCTTCCCTGACTCTTCTATGCTACACAATACCTGTGGATTTCCGGACCCTGGACTGAAGGGACCAACAAAAAATATACAAGAAAACTTGTATATTGTATTCAGAAATATATATGTGACAGATAGTCCCAACGCCTGGTGAGGAAAGTGTTGAATGGGGTTTATGTACTGGCCCAGACAAAGATATTTGTTTTAAGGCTCCAGGAATGTTCTATATTTGCTGGCTTTTCAGTTTGCTATATCGAAAGCTGGATAGTTAGGGTAATGGAGTCTGACCAGGAAAAGAGTGGGAGGGTTTCCCTGGTCCACCAGACTCATGTTTGGGTTTTCACTTGTGGAGGTGAATATCAGGTGTGCTTAATAATCAGGTAGCAATATGTGGTCAGCTCAGTGTATTCCCAAAGCTGAGAGGGAACAGAGATCCACAAGACAAACTCTGCACTATTTGTTAATTTTTCTGTTTTATATAAATTATAAGTGACTGCATGTATGTCTTGCTCAAGTCAGTCAGGGCCTTAAGTAAGCCAGTTAGTTGTTGCTGACATTTGCTGGAATAAAGGTACAAACCGGAGCCAGGGTTGAACTTGGAAGCCTGTCTGTCTGGAAGCCTGCTGTCTCATGTCTGACACCCCATTGCTACAGGCGATCCTACATATGGTGAAGGATGCAGACACCTAAGTCCTGAAGACAGTGGTGCTTGGAACCATAGAGACAGTTGCCGAGGGAAATGCTGCTGTTGCACCATGATCATTAGGCAACTCCTTAATGCAAAAGCTGCACAACAGCAGGCTAATGCAGCACAAAGAGAGATGAATGCCTAAGCCTATACAGTCTGTGACCACACAGCAAGAGACCGACTGGTTGCTGGCAGTCCAGCTGATAGAAGTAACCAAAGCTAAAGAACGTGATCGGAAAACCCTGACTAAAGTTGTGCAGCATCTGGCACCCAGTAATATAGAGATGCCATCTATGATCCCTGGCACTATCCAGGCCAGCCATTTTATTGAAAAAAAGACACTGCGTGATGATGTAGAGGCCTTCCTTCATACAATTGAGCAGAGGGAAGCCTGGCCCTAAGCACAGTGGACTGGTTTGGGCGCATAATTTCTAAATGGTGATTCCCAGAAAGTATCCTTTGACCTTGCCCTGGAAGACGCCAATAGCTATGAGAAATTAAAAATGGAGATTCTCCGGCTCTGTGAATAATAAACTGTTGTACTGTGTAGACAGGGTGTGAGAAGAGGTAAGAGAACAGTTAGTTGTAGCTCATCTCTACCGAAGGGAGTTGTTGGACCTTACCAATAGGCATGCCTTTGGACGGCACCTTGCTGCTGAAAAGACCCAACAATGTATTTTAAAGAGGTTTTTCTGGCCCAGGGTTTTTTGCTGAAGTAAAGTGGTATTGAAAGTCTTGTCCAGAATATCAGTTGTCAGCTCCTGTTGCCAACTTCTGGTTCCACTGCCCATCACAGAGGTAACCTTTCAAAGCATGGCAATAGACCTTGTTGGGCCTGTTGGTCAAATCAGCCAGAAGGCATCAGTGTATCCTGGTGGTAGCAACCCACTATTCAGAGGCAGTTCCCGTAAGAAATTCCTCCTCTAAATCTATTGCAAAGGAGTGGTTTTACATATTTACACAGATATGTATCCCCATGGGAAATTTTGACAGATCAGAGAACACCATTTAAATTAAAGGTCATGAAGGAATTGTGTTCTTAACTTAGCATGAAACAACTTCGTACCTCAGTTTACCACCCTCAAACGGACAGCCTAGTAGAGCAGTTTAACAAAACCCTGAAAGGATTTTGGGACCCTGGACTTAAAAGACCTACAAAACATGGCTTATGTCCTGGTGTAAAAGGGAAGGGTTTGGGTTTTTAGAGCACTGGGCTGACTTTTCATTGGGGTACAACCTATATGCCAGAGATGGTTCGCACCTAAATGTAAGGGGGTCTGCTGTACTATGGGAAAGTTGTAGGGGAATGGTGGAGGGATATTTAAACTAGGACAGAGAGGGGTGAGACAGTTAAATAAGGTGGCAGAAAAGTCACACAGTGGTCAGTCACTAGTGGAGGGAGGGTAATGGACTATTATAGGCACTTTACCATGTTACACACAAACAATGGATTGTGCAGTACCAATTGTACTGAAAAACAAAAGGTTTTGGCAAACACTGCTGGTAAATGCAGCAATGTTTAAAAAGAGCCTGTTCACCCATGCTAGAAGTCTGGCAAACAAAATAGGGTAGTTGGTAGTCTTAATGGATGAAGAGCATTATGACTTAGTTGGTATTGCTGAATCCTGGCTTTGTTCTACACATGACTGGGCTGTCAATATTGCTGGTTATATTTTCATAGGGACAAAGTAAAACGAAAAGGTGGTGGTGTCTATTTGTAAGAGGTGATCTGAAAGTGAATGTGAAAGAAAAAATTGTTGATGGAGCAAGTGATGAGGTTGAGACATTATGGGGATGCAGATTACACAATATTGGAGTCTTTTTTTTTTTTTTTTTAGCTACGTGTACACAAAGGAAAATGGCACAGCTGAAGTCCAAATTGCTAATAGCAATGTCACTGCCCTAAATGAGCCACAATGGCTCACAATTGATATGATTGAGAAACAGTTGGGCAAAATTTAAGTTGGCAAAGCACCAGAACCTGATGGATTAAATTCATGTGTCCTCAAAGAGCTTAGCTCAGTTATTTCAAAGCCATTGTTTTCAATTTTTTTGGGACTCTTTAATCACTGGCATAGTACCAATGGATTGGCGTAAGGCCAATGTGGTTCTTATCTTCAAAAAGGATCAAAGTAATTACCAAGTAACTACAAACTGGTAAGTTTAACGTCCATAGTTGGAAAGGTCCTAGAGAGTTCGATAAAGAACCACATGGAGAAGTTTCTGCTAGAAAATAATTTAAGTGATAGCATGGATTCAAAAAAGACTGAAGTTGTCAAACAAATTTACTCTTTTTTATGAGGAAGTAAGTAAATAAGTAGATGGTGGAGTAGCAGTTGATATACTGTACTTGGACTTTGCTAAAACAATTGATACAGTACCCCACAAACAGTTAATATGCAGTTAATAAGTTAGGTCAATAGGTTTTGAAAAGTCAACCTATAAAAGGATAGAGAACTGGCTTAAAGACCCCATCCAGAGAGTAGTAATTAATGATTCATATTCTGAATGGTCTAAGGTTATTAGGGGTGTACCCCAGGGTTCAGTGTTGGGACCTTTACTGTTTACCAGCTTTATAAATGATATAGAGATTTGGATTAAAATAACCATTTCTGTGTTTGCAGTTGACATCAAACTATGTAATGGAATTAACCTCCCCAGCAGTAAGCCCGATTGTGACTCAGGGTAAAAAAAACCTGCTGAAAGCAGTAACCCCGAGTCACACTCAGGGTAGTTAAAAAAGTAAAAAACAAACACTTACTTGGTCTGATGGGTATCCTCCAGTGTCCTGCCATCCTTTGGCCGCATCCTCTTTCTCGATCTGTCCCCCGGTGAGTGCTCTGATGTTCCCCGGGAGTTCCCGGTGATGTCGGCGCCTACAGCCGCTGCTAGGGGCGCAGCGGAATTTCAAAATATTTTGTATTGCATTCAATACAAAATAACTGTATTGAATGCAATACTCTGGATTTCTATGTCTAAAAGCAGTACATTGTCTTTCATGAAAATGTTTTTTACAGTATATTATAATAGTATGGGTATAATAGAGTTTGAAGCACAAACTTATGTCAAAGTTTATTATTATTTATTATTTTTTTATTTATTTAATTTATTATTTTAACATGGTTTTGGGTATCAAACTTTATTATACTCATACTAATATAATATACTGTAAAAATAAATTTTCATGAAAAACAATGTACTGCTTTTAGACATATAAATTCAGACAGAAATGAACCACCCAGGAGGTTAAGGCCTTGGAGAATGTCTATATTCTACAAGCAGACCTTGATGTACTATTTGAGTGGGCAGCCAAGTGGCAAATGACATTCAATATTGAGAAATGTAAAGTTATGGACTTGGGGGCTAACAACATGCATGCTTCATACTGTCTAGGGCAGTGGTTGCTAACTTGTCAGACCTCACGGTCCAATAAATCTGCGAAATCCGTACCGCGGATTCTTCATTCAAAATAGGTTCCTTCATGTTTGCTGATTTACTCCAATGAACTATTATGTTTTTCTTGCAGACTTGTCATGACTGTACTGCTGGTCTAGCGGGAACACATTCGGGGGAGTCAGAAATAGAAAAGGATCTCAGGGTTCTGGTAGATCATAGACTTAATATTATGCAATGCCAAGCTGCAATATCTAAAGCTAGCAAAGTATTTTCTTGTATTAAAAGAGGAATAGACGGAATAGACTGAAGAGATCGAAACATTATCCTGCCCCTGTACAAAGCATTGGTCAGACCTCATCTGGAATATGGAGTCCAGTTTTGGGCATCAGTTCACAAAAAGGATATTGTAGAATTGGAGAGAGTGCAGAGAAGGGCAACTAAACTAATAAAAGGAATGGAGGAGCTCAGCTATGAGGAGAGATTAGCTGAACTGAATCCATTCTTCCTTAAGAGACGTTTAGGGAGGGATATGCTCACCCTGTATAAAAATTTAAATGGTCCATATAGAGAACTCCCTTCTCAATTATTCACTTTAAGATCGTTACAAAGAACAAGAGGGCACTCTTTGCGTCTGGAGGAAAAGAAGTTTAAGCTCCGGATAAGGAAGGGATTCTTCACTATAAGGTCTGTGAAAATGTGGAATAGGCTCCCTAAGAAAGTAGTTTCAGCAAGTTCTATAAATTGCTTGAAGAAAAAGATACATGATTTTCTAGAAGCACAGAATTTAACTGGGTAATAATGCTTTAAAGTAAAGATACTGAGAGACTGTTGATCCAGGGAACAATAAATATTTAGAGGAAATTGCACGAAAACAGGGAACAATAAATATGTTAATTTCCCTACTCATTCAACTTGAAGGACTCATGTCTTTTTTCAACCTAACTTACTATGTAACCAATACAATAAAACTTCAAAAGGAATGGGAGGACTTCCTTTGTCCACTGGACTTATGTCCGGGTTTTCACCTGAGTAGTTGAAGCATAGATAGGTGTTATTTAATCAGGCAGCATTATGCTATCAGGAGCTCAGTATGTTCACCAAGTTGGGAAGGAACAGAGCTCCACAAGATAAACTCTGCACTATTTGTTTATTTTGCTGTATTATATGAAAATTGACTGCATGTATGTCTTGCTCCAGTCAGTCAGGGACTTAACTGAGCCAGTTAGCTGTCCAACCGAGGCACCATTTGACATGTGCTCCAAAAAAGTACAGACTGGTGCCAGCATTGAATTTGCAAAACATGTTTGGACCACTCTGACAATGGCAACTGCAACAATCCATCACAATATATATTGAAGGTGAAAACAGAAATGCATCAAGCTTTTTTTGGTAAATAATCTGCTGAGCTTGCTAAAACTTCTTTCTGAGGGAGTCTATGCCACACAGTCCTTACTGTGAAGAATGCATTCCATAGGTTGAGATTAAACCTTTTTTACTTCAGGCCTAAAGAGTGCCCCTGTTTTTTGCAATACCTTTAAAGTCAATAAAGGCCAGTATTTCAAACTGGAGGCCAGGGCACTCAGTGACAGACTCATATCGAGAGAATACAGCAAAGACCTCCTTAAGAGAACATATTACAAGGTTTGTACACTGAATATGGAGGACCCAATCCACAAAGCTCACTCGCCCCCCAAGGACAGCAAATTACATATCAAGGTATAACGAGCATCATCAAAGCATACATAACCTACTGGCCAAACATTGGGAGATCCTCAATTTGAATCCAAATATCAACACATACATCGCATCCAAACCCCAAATTACATAAAGAAAAGCTGGCTCCCTTAAAGATTTGTTGGTTTCGAGCCATTACCACACTCACTTAATCACATTCAAGTGCGGCTACTGCAAACAATGTGAGTGGCTATATAAAAATCACGCACTCAACCGACCAAATGGCTCTATACAAAAACTTAAATACCACATAAACTGTATCTCCCAAGGTGTCATATACCTGATTATGTGCACCTGTGGTGGATTTTATGTTGGAAAAACCAAGAGAGAATTTAGAAAAATATCTATGAGCATGTTCAATAATCAATAATGGAAAAATGGTGACACCCATCAGTTTCCATGTGGGTACAGTACATAATTTCAATGTAAATTGTAGTAAATTTGCCACTCTTGAGAGAATTTCCCCCAATGCTGGGGGGGGGGGGGTCTTTGACAAGAAGCTGCTACAATGGACACTAAATGGATATTCTCCTGTGTTAGCTGCATTGAGCCACTAGCATTCACAGAGCGCCGCCTCCTCGTGTTATAGAAGGCGAGCTCTGCAAACTCCTGTTTGATACCACACTCTAGAGGAGAGCCTGCAGCATTTGTAGACACAATCTCATCCAGCATCAGGTATCCATTAATTCATTTTTTGTCCTCTTATATGTCCCCTGTTTCATTATTTCCTGCAATAGTTCTACATTGAATTTAACTTTCTTCTCTCTGACTTACCCCCTTCCTTTCTCCATTTATAGTTACATAGCAGGTTAGGTTGAAAAAAGACATAAGTCTATCAAGTTAAAACCAATAGGGAAATAAACATATCCCAGATATAAAACCCTATAGGACATAATTGGTCCAGAGGAAGGCAAAAAAAAACCCCGGTACAATTTGCTTCAACAGGGGAAAAAAATTCCTACCTGATTCCATGAGGCAATCGGATGTTCCATGGATCAACAGTCATTGTTATCTTTACTTTAAATCCTTAATAACCAGTTTAATTCTGTGCTTCTGGAAAAACATCCAGCTTTTTTCTTAAAGCAATCTGTAGTAGTTGCTGAAACTGCTTCCTGAGGGAGCCGATTCCACATTTTCACAAACCTTACAGTGAAGAAAACTTTCCTTATCCGGAGCTTAAACTTCTTTTCCTCCAGATGCGTGCCGTCTTGTTCTTTGTAATGATCTCAAAGTGAATAATGGGGAAGAGAGTTTTCTATCAGGCCCGTTTATATATATATATACAGGGTGATCATATCCACCCTTAAACGTCTTTTCACAAGGGAGAATTGATTCAGTTCAGCTAATCTCTCCTCACAGCTGGAATCCTCCATTCCTTTTAATAATTTAGTTGCCCTTCTCTGCACTTTCTCCAATTCCACAATGTCTTTTTTGTGATGCCCAAAACTGGTGCCCAAAACTGGACTGCATATGGTCTGACCAATGCTTTGTACAGGGGCAGGATTATGTCTCCAACTCTGCAGTCTATTTCTTTTTTAATACAAGAAAGTACTTTGCTAGCTTTAAATATTGCAGCTTGGCATTGCATGCTGTTATTAAGTCTATGATGCATGTTGTTATCCCCCAAGTGCATAACTTTACATTTATCTATATTAAATGTCATTTGCCACTTGGCTGCCCAATCAAAAAGTACATCCGGGTCTGCTTGCAGACTATATACATCCTTTATGGATTTAATTCCATTACATAATTTGGTGTCATCTGCAAACACAGAAATGATACTTTTAATCCAACAACTCTCTATCATTTATAAATGTTAAACAGCAAAGGTCCCAACCCTGAACCCTGGGGTACACCACTTATAACCTTAGACCATTCAGAGAATGAATCATTAATTAAAACTCGCTGAATGCAGACTTTAAGCCAGTTCTCTATCCATTTACAGATTGACTTTTCTAAACCTATTGACCCTAACTTGCATATTAACTATCTGTGGCGTACTGTGTCAAATGCTTTAGCAAAGTCCAAGTACACTATATCAACTGCTATTCCACTGTCTACCTGTTTACTTACTTTCTCATAAAAAAAGAGTAAATTTGTTTGACAACGTTGGTCTTTCTTGAACCCATGCTGATTATACTCTAGCAGAAACTCCCCTATGTGGTTATTTATCAAACTCCCTAGCACCTTTCCAACTATGGACGTTAAACTAACCCATCTGTAGTTATTTGGTAATAACTTTGCTCCCTTTTTGAAGATAGGATACATATTGGCACCAATCCATCAGTACCTTGCGAGTGACTAAAGAGTCTCTAAAAATTAGAAATAATGGATTTAAAATACCTGAGCTCAGCTCTTTGAGGACACATGAATGTAATGCATCAAGTCCTGGTGCTTTGTCAACCTTAATTTTTCACAGCTGTTTCTCAATCATATCAATTCTGAGCCGTCGTGACTCATTTAGGGCAGTGACATTGCTATTATGAATTTTTTTGTTGATCATTTCCATCTTGATAGTCTTGGAAGTGCAGAGATAGCTCCCCGCACTATATCAGATCATGCTGCAGTATGTCTGAACATACAGCCCCTGCACATATATGGGAGGCCCATAAGGCCACCATTAGAGGTAAATTCATGGCTCTGGGGGCTCATAAGAAAAGGGAGAATAGTTGTAGATTTAAGGAATTGCTGGCTCAGATCTGTCACATGGAAGAAGTGCATAAAAATTCACAGTGGAGGTCGCAGGCTGTACAGCTGACACACCTGCGGTCCCAATTGAAGCAACTATTGGATGACAAAGCGAAATATGCCATCTCTAGGGCTGCTAAGAGCAGTGTTCTCCTCAGAAATTTTTTTCAGCTGGGTGGTAGGAAGCTGTAGCCGGGTGGTAAAAAAGGGTGTGTGGCAAAACATGGCAAATTTAGTGCTCCCAGTTGTTTATACCATGGGTATCCAGTAACCTCATATTGTTTCAGTGTTCTACCTTCTCCCAATTATTTGTTACAACTTTGTAATGCCTGCCCCGTTAGTATATCCAATTTTTCTATTCTATGTATTTTGCCACAACTGTCCTATTCCGTGTATTGTGACCCAACTTACTAGTGTTCTAAGTTTTAAGAGTGTAATTCTTTGTAGTAGTGTAATAGTATAATGAATGTGGTGTAACAAGTTAGGCTTAGCTCATATTAGCAGCAAAAAACATTTACCCCTTCTGAGTGACTTCTGGCAACTGCTGGGCACCTAGGATTGGTAACAGGCAGTAAGTGCTAGGCACCTAGGATTGGTAACAGGCGGTAAGTGCTGGGCACCTAGGATTGGTAACAGGCGGTAAGTGCTGGGCACCTAGGATTGGCAACAGGTGGTAAGTGCTAGGCACCTAGGATTGGTAACAGGCGGTAAGTGCTGGGCACCTAGGATTGGTAACAGGCCATAAGTGCTAGGCCCCTGGGATTGATAACAGGCGGTAAATTCTAGGCACCTAGGATTGATAACAGGCGGTAAGTGCCTGGCTTTTTCAGAGCTAGAAGTTTTTTAAGCAGCAGTGGTTCCTGGCATGAGGAATGGACAAATGTAACCTTACTGCCGGTGTGAATTCAGCCTAACTTCAGATGTGCTCCTGTGTGTATATTTAGTTAAAGTGAACTTTTGTGAAATATGTCATCTGCAGCGCAGTGTGATGCTGCTCTGTTACACATATCTGTCTGTATCTTACCTCAAACCCCAATTTCTCCAGAATTAAGAGGTGCAGGGAAACAAAAATATAGGTGGAAGTGGGAGACACTTGTGGCGATCACCTTTCATCACCATGGCATCATTACAACATTGAAAAAAAACTGTCCATCAAAATGCACTTCCTTGTTACACACGACTGTAACCTTCCAGTACCTCAACCTCAATAAAATTTAGTGGGCAGAGTTCATTTTCTAATGATGCCATAGTGATGACGTTTTAGGGGATGTTAGTCACAGATGTTCCCCACTTGTACCTATATTTTTGGTTTCTTACACCTCCCCATTCCCCAATTGAAGTTCAGAATGTTAGTTAAGTGGACAGGAATGTGTAACAGGGCAGGGAGGCATATTTTGATGGGCAGAGTGTTTTATGTTCTAATGATGCTGTAGTAATGAGATTGTAAGGGAAGAATGTGCCCGCCACTTGCACCTATATTTTCAGTTTTGTACCCCCCACCCTCAGAGAAATTGGTGTACAAAGAAGAGAAGCAGACGGTTGTTTCAAAGGTATATATTTAGGGGCCCCACCCGAATGCTCCTTGCTATGTTAGTGGCTCCGGGGTCCCCAATTTGCACTTTCAATTTAGGACTCCTAGTTGCACTTTCCTCTGAAACAGCAACCCCAAAGTTCAATTTTCATATCTTTTTACATTTGTGACCCCCATATCTTAAAATTCTTTAAAGCTGGGGGGCTGAAATTGTAATAAATAGTATCTATGAGGGTACACCCTGAACACCCTGTATACCCTGAAAATGACAGGTTATTGTGACATACAGTTTAGGAGATATGGAGGTTTGTACACACAGAGCTGTGAGAATGCAGAATTCACATGCAGAGCTAGAGGTGGATACATTTCACAGGCAGAGTTCGTGCTATGAGATGGGGGCAGGGCTGCCTGTGTCTCCTTCACATGAAGGCTGAACTGTGTGCTCACCTCCCATCCGCAGCAGCAATCCTCTGAACGGATGGCACAGAGCACAGAGCAGCCTCACTGAGATCCGGGCATCCGAGGATGAGAGCTTCCCAGAGCTGGGCGGGGTATTCAAATCAGCCGGGCGGAGCAACCGGCTAAAAACCTCTGGGGAGAACTATGTAAGAGGTTCTATGAATGGGGGAATAAACCTGGTAAATATTTAGTAAATGCACTTAGGAATATGAAAGCAGCCTCATCTATATCTGAGATAAAGAATAAGTCTGATGCCTTAGTTCATTTTACACAGAAGATGGCTGCGGTATTTAAAGATTTCTATCAAGATCTTTATCAAATGTGTGAAAGGGAGTCCCCTGAAACTTTGACTGTTAGAAGGGGGAAAATTATTCTTTATCTTGATAGAGCTAACTTGCCTAGATTATCTCAGGAAGGATTCCTGGAATTGGAGCGTGATATAATGGAAAATGAGTTTGATCAAAGCCATTAAGTCTTCACCTACAGCAAAACTCCTGGGGCCAGATGACTTTTTCTTGAAATATTATAGGCAATATCAAGACATATTACTCCCCCACTTTTGTAAATATGTTAACTTGACAGAGGGGGGATCTCTGTGCGAAGATACTCTGAGGGCCCGGATTTCAGTGCTACCTAAGCCGGGTAAGGACCCCACTCTTTTTTCTAGTTTTCGTCCAATTTCCTCTAAATAATGTAGATATAAAATTGTATGTGAAAGTGTTATCTATGAGATTGCAGGCCATTATCCCTTCCTGGGTCTACCTTAATCAAACAGGATTTATTCCAGGTAGAGAGACGAGAGACAATTCAACTCGGGTCCTTTCTTTGGTACTCTGGTTTGCAGGTACAGCCAGCCCAGCCTTTTTCTATGAACTGATGCTGAGAAAGCGTTTGATCAGGTGGACTGGCTGTACTTGTCCATGACTTTGGAACATTTGGGCCTGGGTCCCAAAATGCTAAAGTGTATCATGTCCCTTTCTTCATGCCCTACTCTAAGGGTTTGTGTCAACGGTACATTATCAGCCCTTTTTTGGCTCCAGAATGGCACTAGGCAGGGGTGCCCTTTGTCGCCCCTGCTTTCTGCCATTTCATTAGAGCCTTTTTTAAACAGGGTGCGGCTAAATGCAAATGTACATGGAGCATAAAATGGCGGCATATGCCGATGACGTATTGTTCTTTGTACAACAACCTGACATCTCCCTTCCTAATTTGCTGGCAGAGTTCACAGAATTTGGTCATCCTACTAATTTTAGGATTAATTTATCTAAATCTGAACTTTGAATGTGAATGTACCAAGACTGGTAATGCAGAGATTGAAAGATAGTTTTCCTTTTACAAGGTGCTCCAAGGAACTGACTTATTTAGGTATTGAAATTAAAATATTTCTGAGCCTCTCTTTGATAGGAAGAGTTAACGTACTGAAAATGAATGTTCTCCCTAAAGTATTATTTATTTTTCAAATGCTACCTATACAGTTTCCACCTTCTTTCTGTAATCGTCTCAATAATTTGGTTACCTCGTTTATTTGGTATGCCTCAGAAGCTAGGATCTCTAAAACAATACTCTTATGCCCTAAAACTGAGGGATTGTCTAGGATTACCTGACTTTAAACAATACTACAGTGCCACTTTTCTAAACCGGATACTCAACTGGAAATATTATGGTCTAAGTACCTAAGTACAATTATTTGGTTGCCGAAACAATTAGGAGCCTTAGGCCCAGATACCTAACCTTTTACTATTATTACTCTCCAGTGTTGGGATGCACTACATAGACAACAAGGGTGGCAATATAATTTTCCCTTACTTCCCATTATTGGACACTATTCATTAATTCCAGGAACCTCAGCCATCTTCCTTTTTTGGTCAGCAATATTACTTTATATTATTATTGCCTCAAGAGATGGTGGAAGATTCGGTTTGTCCTTTGGCACAACTTGTGCTGAATGAGGGGCGCAAGCCAATGCATAATTGGCAGTACTTACAATTATGCCATTTTGTACATTGTTTGCCATGGCCTATACATACTGGCTCAGAACTTACTCCTCTAGAGGTTATGCTGAATAGCAATGATAGGCCTCCTACTGCGGTATCTTTGCTGTATAAATATTTAATCACTCTTAACGGTCTCGAAATTTGTATTAGGATGTGCTGCTTAATTACTGATTGATTGTAAGAAATACTTGAATCACAATCACTCTGTTTTTTTGTTTTGAACGAATTATAATTTTTTTTTATGTTGATATTCACATATAGATGCACAAGGCCTGTAAAGGTTATTCTTTTTATCACTTTATTGATATCACTTGGACACTATTTTACATGTGATTGGTCTATATCACTTTACATGATGACTATGTATCCTAACATTTTGGGATATTAGGAGATTTGTATTTATTTGAAAAGTATTGTATAAATATTTTTCATCTTTTTGCACTTTTTGTATGCAGGATTGCTAATATATTTGAAATGGCAAACCTGCCATAGGAATGTTAAGCACATTTCAAGATTGTTTTCACTAGGCTTTGGAAGGATGTTTTCTTTAGGTGTTTATATGTTTTTTTTACAATACTTTGTATTATTATTTGTATATTGTCTTTGTGTTTAGTATGGTTTTGTAATTTGTTGTGTTCGTTAATATAATATAAAATTTTAATACCCCAAAAAAAAAAAAATTATCTGAAAAGGTCATCACTTTAGATTTGTACAACGATACATACATAAAGGTTTAGAGGAAGGGTTTAAAACTAAGTATTTCATTTAAACCTGGAAAACGGTTTGCTGTTAGTAGGAAAACCTAATAGGTTTCACATTGGAGAAGTTTTGTTTTTTTCAACGTCGCTTCCTCTTACGTTGGGGGGGAATTTTTCAAGGGCTGCGAATTTGATACAATCTGTATCAAATTTGTGTTCAGTTCCAACATGGAAACTGATAGGAGTTACAATTTTGCCATTTTTAATCGAATACACATGCTCGTAAATACGCTTTAAAACCTGACTTTCTAGAAGTAATTACCACTATCACAATCATGTAATTAACACTATCACAATATATACACAATAAAATGTCTAAACACTGGAACATTCTCACCTCCAATCCCAATATTCAAACTCTGGTAGCAAACCATTAATTACATACAGAAAGTCAGATTCTTTAGGAGACTACTTGGTCTCTAGTCACTTCACTCTACGCCCTATGACCCAATATGATGATAGGCCCCATGGCACATACAATTGTGGCCAATGTATCCAGTGCAGTCGGATATACCAAAACTCAGCACTGGAACTCCCCAATGGGTTCGTACATAAATAAAATACCATGTCAACTGCCTTTCCTTAGGAATCATCTATCCTATTTGTTCTTGTAGTCGTTTCTATGTCGGCAAAACTAAAAGGCCTTTGAAAAGGCGTATTTACAAGCATGTGAATTCGAAAATGGTAACTCATAAAAATGGCAAAATGGTAACTCAGGTAAGGGTTAATACAGATTGTATTAAATTTGCAGCCCTTGAAAAAGTTTCCCCCAACTAAAGAGGAGGTGACTTTGATAAAAAAAAACTTTTCCAATGTAAACCCAAATGGGAGTCCCCTGCCCGGGTGAACGTCTTCACGCACGGCCGGACATATCCTTTGCCTTTGATCCCCACTCTGATTGTTCCTTTTCCTTTGTAACTCATTTGGTGGACTGATCTCCTGTGTTTGACTTCGGCTTGTTTCTGGATTCCCTTATAATTCTGTACTGTGTATCTGTGGGCTCCTGGTCAGCTGCCGGCCTATCCCTAGACACCAGCCCCTGCGCGCTGGGAGCAACCGAGTGCTCGGAGACGTAACCAGTCTCCCAAGGCTGAGCGGGGGCTGCTATAGGTGAAGACTAACAGGAGTTAGAAGGTATATATACCTCAGATTAAGAAGGCATTGTAGATTTTTGTTCACATGTCTTATATGTATTCATTCCTTGTGGATTTTTGGGCCAGCATTGCTATATAAGTATAAAACATGTTAAGCAAGACCCTTGATTGGCATAGACACATCCGTGACATATTGTTAAATAAACAACTTCCATCTCCTTCTTCCCTGAATAATAGAGACAGTGGTAATTTGGCCCCTTGGTTTCAATACCGACAGCTTTCTTCCTTTGTGTCCGCATAAAGAGAAAACACATTTTTCACAGAAGTCTGACTGCTATGGACATGATACTGGGGTCCTCTGACCATCCATCTCCCACTGCTGCCCTATTATATACTATCCATTTATGGAAGACCACATTTACTTCTTGCTATACACTAGATATTGAGAATTAGATTTAGATATGCATATTTCTGATTCTGAATGAGAGCAGGCCTTTATTTTGACACACAAACTTGCATTACCATGCAAAGCACAGGAGACTAACTATAAGATAGTATAGGTGCCCGACGCATCTGCATCAATTTTCTTCCTCTCTTCCTGACACATGTTGGTGATGCCTACAATCATAAAAGTCTTTAATACACTGACAGGTTTGGATGTTCCTATTAACCCCCAAGTGGCATTAATATCCAAGATTCAGTACTCGGTTAAATCTGCCAAAACAAGTGTGCTATGCCATTTTTTAACAGCAGCCAGAGCAATTATTTCCAGGAAACAAACCAACACTTTTTCCATATAGGATTGGTTTATCCTATTGGAAACTACAGAGGATCCAACATATGGAATTGTTTGTAGCTGAAGATGAAGATCATTATGAAAAATACAAAATGATGTGGTCATCCTGGAATTGGTTTAAGGAATCCCGTAAATTCCAAAAGCGACATGGCATTGTCGAAAAGCGACATGGCATTGATACAGCATGATTTGGTAATTCCATGTAATCATTATTTTCATTCCCCGATTTTGATGACTATACATTACTTAAATCATTTTCCCCTTATCCCCCTCTTCTCTCCCTACTTGGCACCATACCCATCAACCCCTCCCCCTCTAGAACCCATTAGGGCTTTATATTTGTGTGGATGTTCCCGTGTCTCCACCCATAGTTCTGGTACAAATGACATTTCTACATTAATGATGTTATAAAGTTTTCCCTTCCTTTTTTGCTAGTGTTTATTGCATTTATTGCTATTGTCTGTTTTTTATGCTTTGTACATATTTATGTATAATTCATCCACCTGTTGTATACATTAATGTTTGTTTGACTATGTTTATTGCTGTATTTATGTTTTATAAAAGTCTATTAAACTTGATTGAAACAAAATGTTTCATATATGGATTTATGGAAACATCCTAAGCTATTATAGTGACAATTTAACCCCAAAAACTGAAAATCTGACTTCAATATAAAAAATTGCTTGAGAGTGTAAAAATGCCTCTAGAACAATTCCAGGCTATTCTGGTTTAGGAAGTTTCCAAAGGCGAATTTGGAGGGCAAAACATAAGCAACTGAAACTGTATATACAAGATAAAACAATCTGGCAGGGAAACTGAATGCAATAAATTCAAATGGGATCAAATCCCCAAGTTCAGTTGTACAGACATTATTAAGTGGAATGTGCCACAGTTTAATACAACAATCAAATTCAGGTCACCTTATTGCCTTTTCTATTAATAGCTTGGTGCAAACACAAAATAATCTGCAAACAGAGACTTGGTACTTTTAATCCCAAACTCAATATCATTTTTATTGTTACAAAGTAGTCCCAACAATGAACAGTACACCATTAAAAATTAATCACTACATTCTGAATACAGTTTTTAAACATTTTTTTTTCTTTTAAAGATTGAATTTTTTAATATTTGTATAGATCCCAGCTTGGACAATAACTGTCTTTGGGGTACTTTGTCAAATGCTTTTGCAAATTCAGGTAAAATATAGCCAAAACCACTTCATTGTCTATGTGTTTACCTACTTTCTCATATAGAGCAAGAAAATTTGTTTAAAAAGTCTTTCTGGAATCTTTGCTGACTAGCCAAGTGTGATATTCGGAATACTTGAGAATTTAAATTGGAAATACTAGTTGGAATTCAGATTAAAAAAAATAAAATTTCAATACTGGTGAAAAATCACTAAGAATGGCCATTAGCCAATCTTTAGAAACCTTGGACAGCATGGGGGCAGTCTAAACCCATTTCTGCTCACCTGTATTTGTGCTCAGAATGTGCTCACAATGGGGAAAAAATGCCTGTGTGCAACTGGAACTATTTCTTGCGATTTCATGTATTTATCACTTAGCTATGACCAAATCCTCTCTTCCTTCTGTGTCATTGTATGTATCTGTCTGTCATTTTACAACCTCTAGTTAATGTACAGTGCTTGATAATATGTTGGTGTTTATAAATACAGTTTATTATTAATCAATTTATTATTATTGCTAAGAAAATGTGTCTATTTTCCTATATTATGATTGTATTTTTTGGTGAAAATTCACTTGAAAATCATTTTTCACCTTGAATTATGGAAAGCACACTGAGTAATACAGAAAATTATGGCCAAATGTCCAGTTTCTTGGCTCAGTAAAGCAGTGGGCCAAGAGTTAAACACTCTAGTATTTTACAGCATGCAACATAAGGTAATAACATCTGTATATTTGATCTTTAAACTCCCTGCACTCATACTGCAGCTGGGGAATAATTGGCCAGCATGTCAAAGAGGTTGTAGTTAGACACTATTCTTCGTAGTGCTGCTTCTGAGTCTGGCAGTGCTGGCTGATAGAAAGGGGGCTAAGGACAGGTATAGTGGGGAAAAGAGAGATGCCTACTTACTAGATGAGGAACCGGTATGCACTATACAGGAAAAGGCTGTCCCGAAGTGGCTGCACAATGTTTGTTTATAATAACAGAGTTTTGCCTCCCTTCCGGAAGGCTTGATAACTTCCCTACATTTGGTGCAAAAGTGAGTATCTAAGACTGTGGCTATACATCAGTCCTCTCTGGTATTAGTAAAATACTTGTCACTGCAAAAACAAGCAAGGATGACATGATGTCTAGGTGGAAACCATGTCTGGTCCTTCTGCCTTGATCCTCATCCCCAGTGTGACCTCACAGATGTCTACTAGACTGATGATCTGTGCCATTTCTTTACATCATACCTGGCAATCTCTCCTCCATATCCTCTTTACCTAGCTCACCTCCCTCTGCCTTATGTCCCATTCCACACTAACATCTCTACAATTGTGAGGCAAAAGGAGTCTTCCTCCTCTACCCATGAATTATCAAATCTGGCATGCTTTTAACATGAATATGAATAGGATAACATCATTCATACTGCTGCCCCCTACATAAGCTTTCACAAAGTGACATGGATTCATAAGCAGCTGTGACTGCCCTGGTTAGAAAAAAAAGTATTTGCACTGTATATGTAAGGTTGAAATTCAGTAGACGAGGAAGTCAGATCATTTTGTGGAATGGGAGACCATTCTGTCTCTGCAAAACCAAGTGCATTTTTCCTTGTTTAAAATATGCTAAAGTGGGCTTAGATCTTTTTGACCATGGTCAGGACCTTTTGCAAACAAACATCTCCCTTATATGTATTTCCACCCTTTTTGCCAGAACCAAAACAAAAAAAGAATTGTTAAAGCATGGTCAGTGCTTAGGACTGGCAATTGGTGATTCTGGTACAGTATTACGAAAAAAAAGAAAAGAGATGTTTCATAAACATGCTTTTTCATATCCACGGGTACCAACTATCATTGCTCCTGAAGGCATGCAGGGTAGCTGGGAAGGTACAAGTATATCCAAGAACCATTATACCGAAAATAACTCACCATCTCTGGAACTCCAAAAATAACAACATTTGTATAGCTAGAAAAATCGACCTAGGAAGAAAAAGAGTTTCATTACTACATGTACTTTGAATAATGAAAATGCAATATCTCAAAAATGTAAATCTAGACCATAATAACCATAAAGACCATAAAAACTAAACTGAATGTATTCCAAATTTTACTATGTTCATTTCAGGCAGCCAGGATATGGAATAGTTGTTTTCTAAGAACAAAATATATTATTTTGCAGCTTGCCAGTCTACTAGATTTTCTTGCTGCAATAGTTGCACCCTTTATATCCTTTATTTTCACTTGATAATTCCTAAAATAATTTCCTGTTCAAGGCATGTTAAAATTACAGGGGGTGGCCATGGGAACAAAGTGCGCACCCTCCTACGCCAACTTATACTTAGGTGAATGGGAGAGAGATCTTTTTTTATCACCATGGATAGACCCATTCCACGACCAAATAACACCTTGGTTGCGATACATTGATGACATCCTTATCCTTTGGTCAGGCACAACGGCATCCCTAGTGGACTTCTTCAATGGCCTCTATAATAACACCCACAACCTGACCTTTACTCTGGAACATCACAAGAAATGTCTATCCTTCTTAGATGTATCTCTCACCATCCAAGATAATAACAACATAACAACCACACTATACAGAAAGGACACAGCCGGGAACACTATTCTCCATGCGGCAAGTGCCCATCCTCAACCCTTTATCAACAGCATACCCTACAGCCAGTATTTAGGCTGTGAAGGAATTGTTCATCAGATGAGGACTTCTGCAAGGAATACAAGGCACTTCAACTAAGAATTTTAGAACGAGGTTACTCAAAAAAACTCCTCAGTCATACCAACCGATCAAATGTCAAAAGAGACAAGGTCTCTTACTCAAGAACCTATGCAAATAATAAACAACAAACAAGACCACCAGACTTATTACGAGATTTAATATGCAACACAAAACCATACGAAAACTATGCAAGAAACACTGGGATATATGTTGGTAAAAAAAACATCTATAGCATATAGGAAATCTTCATCTCTCAGAGATCAACTAGTTTCTAGCCATTTCTCTGAGCTTCCTTCCTATTCTGAAACACCCAACATTAGAGGAACTTTCAAATGTACAATGCCCATTTATCAGAGAAGCATTATGTATCCCCCTTCCCAATGGGAATACTCATCGCCCAAAACACCATGTCAACTGTTACACTATAGGATCTATCTATCTGATCAACTGCATATGTGGTTCATTTTACATTGGAAAGACCAAAAGAGCTTTAAAAAAACAAATATACGAACATGTATATTTAAAAACTAGTGGCAAATTACTTCAAGAAGCAACTGCCTAAAACATCATTAGTTGTATATACTCTTAGACTGTTGCTACTGATGTATCTCTATATGTACCCAAATGTATCTCTATTTGTTCTCTTACTATTACATATATGGTTTTTATAATTACACAGGTCAACAAAAATGTAGTTTTGATAATCATCAGAAAGCACAGCAAACATTTCTAAATCAGTTTTTGGAACAGATTTCCAATCTGTTTTCAGTTTTTCCCTATAACGTACAGAGTTATGAGTACTATTATAGTTAACATTGTACGTGCATGTATTTTGTACTAAAGCATAAGCACCAATGAAGTGAATGTTAATACATCCAGAGTGTGAAGTAAAATAAGGCAAACTGTGGTATAGATCTACAGAACAGTGTCAGTCAGGTACCATTGTTTCTTCAGAAATGCTTAAAGTATGATTTCCTTGTGTAATCCTTGTCTGGATTTTCGTGGATCCAGCAGTAGTAAGCCACCATACTTTCATTCCAGAACCCTTGGTAGTGGTGCTCCAATACCTGAATGTCCTGGTGAAAAAGTTCTCCTTGTTCATCACTCAACATACCAAGATTTTGCATGAAGAATTCTGGATGTGAGTGCAAGAAATGTATTTTAAATGACATGCGACAACCAAGTTTCTGGTATGAATCAAGCAGATTCTGAAATCCTTCCTTGTATGCAGGAGACTTATGGTTGCCCAGGAAAGTTTTTAAACAGCCACTTGAATGCATTCCAAGCTTCTAGCTCAGCTGCTGAGATGATTTGAAAACATCATCCTGCAAAACAGATTTGATCTGTGGCCGTATAAATCCCTTCCTTTAATTTTGCAGTACTTATGTTTGGAAACTTCTCAACAAGTTATTGAAAACCCATGGAGTTTGATTTACCTATGGCCTTTACAAGGTTCTTCATCAAGCCTAACTTGATATAGAGAGTAGGCAGAAATATTTTATGCAGATCAACCAGAGGCAGAAACTTGACACTGCTTGTTCCGGGCTTATAGGTATCTCTTGGTGGCCAATCACGCTTGACATGATGGTCTCCTGTAGATCGGCTGTCCCACAGGCATAGGAAACAGAAACATTTTGTGAATCCTCCATGCATTCCCATCAGCAAGCTAACAACCTTTAGATCCCCTCAGGTGTTCCACTGGTGCATTTTTTTATACTGGATTGCTTCAAGTAGTAAATTCATGTTGTCATAGGACCCCTTCCTGGTCACCAAGTGGACACCCGAAATATAATTTGTGTAATTTGTATATCTTTTTGTATAATAATATTTTGTATAATATTAATAATTTGTATATCTTTTTAGGTTCTGTGGTAAATTGGCGACGTTGTGCTGTCGTCGTGAATGAACCACACACGTAACAGAAACTGGATCATTAAGGCAATTTCTAGGCATGATGACAAATGAAATAAATTTTAGTTAGTGTCTAACCTTAAAAAAAAGAAAACTGTTGGTAAATGTTGTGATATGTTAAGGCTATTTACAAAAAATTTTACACAATATATCTTTAACTGCATCACAAAAACTAGACGTGCTAGAGAAAAACTGAACACAGATTTGAAATGCGCATCAAAAATACTACAAAGCCCACATAAAATTATATCTGATGAAAATGACATGTTCATTTGTTTTATTATTCTTCCTTACAAGGTTTATGATATTATCTCTATATGATGTCATATATGGAATATTAAAATAAGCGATTTGGCAAAATACCTTTGTACCAACTGGGTCGACTGTGATCCTTGATAAGTAGCACATTCATATGGTTTACATGCAATTTGTGATAATAGTAATGTCTTTTAACATTCTTTATATTATGTTTATTTGTATTTCAATGACATTGTAATAAAACCACTATTGTTATTTTGATGATGAATTGTAATCATATATACCTTTCTTCACACACACTCACACATTGCCAATGTTTACATCAATTCTCCTGACCTCCCCTTCCATTCCTCCACCTCCTCCATCATTCCATCTGCCATATACTATCCTCCACTCACCCCTCCCTCCCCCTTCAGTTTGGTCAGCTCCGTTGCTTCCCTTTCCTTCTCACTATGCCGACTAATGGGGGACAAAGCACCTTGCGCTCTACTGTGCATCGCACCCGCTATTTGCTGCTGGTTTCTCTCTGTGTGGCCACGACATCAATCCTCAGGTAAGAGGGCGTGGCCAGCAGTCTGAGCGGGCGACGGGCGGGAAAACTGGAGTGACAGTTGTCTCCCCACACATGCGCAATGGTTGTTATCACGTAGCACAGGCATCCCAGTACCCTCAGGACGCACAGAGCTCGCCTAATTAGGTGGGCTGTCATCTCACAGGTAGCCTCTACTGCTGCTGCTGTAACATCAACAGGGAAACATTGTTTCCTCACCTCCAGGTATAGACTATTTACCACTTAATGAACCTAATCCTCTTTACCAGCTCCTACAGATTGAAGTCACTTATTGACTTTTGTTGTTATCTATTGTCCCAATGGCCAAAAAAGTGGACAATTTGCTAAATTTATAGTGCAGGTGAAACGTATTCACTATTGAGATTCCCCATACTTATACAATTACTCTATATATCGGACCTTACAGGCTCCTTTCCTATATATATTAAATTACTATATCGTGAAATTTCATGATTAATGTATTTAGATCACCGCACATACTCCTTACTAGGGTTGTTGTTCGAATTCCGGTCGTCCTAATGTTCGACCCGAATATGACCGTTTTAAGCCCCGAATTCGACCCTCCCACAATGCCTAGGGACCTCCCCCATGATGCCTAGGGCCCTCCAATAACAGCAGGGATGCTCCCCTCCATGTTTGTTGTGGCAGGCAGCCGATTGGCTGTCTGTTACTGCATGCCACACAGGAAGCTATTGGCATATATACGGCCAGGGCGTGCCTGCATTTACCACTCCTGACAGAGATTTGCTAGCATCACAACCTTTCTGTGCTGCTTGGCTTGCTTTTTCAAAGTGAAAAAAAGTGCTTTACTTTGTTAGACTGTGTCACACACACTATTAGTCAGATAGATTGTTGGATTGTACTGTATTGGTGCAGTCCTGAAATCTACTGTAGGTAGAGTGTTTCACTGTTAGCTAGATAGATGGATAGATAGATAGATAGATAGATAGATAGATAGATAGATAGATAGATAGATAGATAGATAGTCAGTCAGTGTTACATACACACAGCCAGAGACAGGGTCTCTTCGCTGACTGCATGCACAATATCACACTTGTACTGAGAGACAGACACACAGACGCATTGTATAGTGCAGTATATAGTTTGTATACTGTGCTGCATATTACAAGCGTCACCACTGAAGCAAAATGCTGCATACAACACACACAGCGCACTTGCATTTTTTGTGTCAATCCCCCACCCTCCCCTCCCCCCCAAATAAAAAAATCCACTTACTGTACAAATTTACATATACATATTGCATATTAGCTACAAAGTTTTTTGCAGGGTGTCAAGCCACAAAAAAAAAAATTCTACAATGTCTGGCCAAAGAGGAAAGGGCAGGTTTGGCAGGGGTGGCAAGCAAAACAGTATGAGTTTGTTTTTAGCTGCAGACCCAAAAACAAGAAGCACTATGTTGGTGGTGGGCGTCCATTATTGCCACACCATAAACAAGACCTAGTGGAGAACATGACCCAGCCTGGGTCAAGTGATTGTACCCCCTCTTCATCCCAGTCCCAGACATAGGCCTCACAGGCCCACACTCTGCATTCTTCAAGTACCAGTGAGGCAAGTCATAGACATAAATCATCGGAAGCTTTCACCACAGCTATGCCTCAACAACCACGGACCGCCACCACGAGCACCAGCTCCAGAGCACCTTTCGGCCCAGTTAGATGTTCGCCAGTGTGGGAATTTTTTAATGTCCATAGAGATGAAAACACTATGGTCCTCTGTAAACTGTGTGCTCAACACTTGAAACGAGGCAAAAACCTAAACAAACTTGGAACAAGTTGCATGAGCACTCATTTAAAAAGCCACCACCCAGTAAGCTGGCGGGAACACCTGGTCAAAGCACAGAGCTCTGTGCAACCACCTCCGCCCAAAAGCAAGCTCAAACTGCTCGATCTTCCTTCGCTGCCTTTCCTCCTTCTGCCACCAAAGTTACCCGTGCTGCTGCCAGCAATTTGAGGGGGCATGTAGTCGAGCATCATTGGCCATCCCCCACAACTTCTACCCCATCGTCCAATCTTTCTGTGGTTAGCATTAGCAGCATTCAACCTTCCATCCCCCAGATGCTTGAGCGCAAGAGGAAATATGGCCCAAATGACCCCAAAACAAAGCTGATCAATGCGGCAATTGCACAGCTGATTGCGTTAGAGCTCCTCCCTTACCGGCTGGTGGACTCCAATGCGTTCTGTTACGCATTCCTCTGGGCAAACCCACAGTACGTTGTGCCTAAGCGACAGTATTTTGCAGAAAAATGTGTTCCTGCTTTGCATGAACACGTGCAGAGCAATGTGTCCATGGCCCTGCAGCACTCAGTTTCTGGCAAGGTACACCTGACAACCGACAGTTGGTCGAGCAAGCATAGAGTGGGAAGATATATTTCCTATACAGCTCACTGGGTAACTTTGGTGGCAACAGGGGAAGATGCAGCTGCAGCAGGGCCTGCATACTTACCTCCGCCCAGAGCACATCACCATGCAATTTTCTCGTCAACCTCCACTTCCACCTCCACCTTTGACTCTTGTGCCTCAACCTGTTCCTCCAGGCACACTTTGCCGTGGAGACCCAGCACCTCTCATTCGGCAGCATCTGTTCACCGCCAGCAACAACCTGCAGTTCTGAGGTTGCGAAGCCTGGGTTCCCTCAGCCACAGGGGCGCAGCCATTCTAAGTGCCTTGCGGGAGCAGGAGGACATATGGCTAACTCCTAACAGACTTCAGCCAGGCAAGGTCGTGTGTGACAACGGGGCCAATCTGCTGGCAGCCTTGCGATGTGGAAAACTTACACATGTACTTGCCTGGCCCACGTCATAAACCTGATAGTACAGGAATTACCCAGGCCTCCAGCCACTGTTGCTGAAGGCCAAAAAGTTGTCAGCGCATTTCTGCCAGTCGTACACAGCCAGTGCCAGATTGGTGGATTTACAGCGAAATCTCAACCTGCCAGTGCACCGGTTAATTTGTGATGTGGCCACACGTTGGAATTCCACCTTTTACATGCTGCAGCGGCTGGCTGAACAACAGAAAGAGGTGGTGGATTACGTGGCAGAGTCTGTTTGTTTCAGACCTATACCTACACTACCTTTCTTCAGCCCTGTGAAATGGCTGCAAATTGAGGACTTGTGCACTGTAATGTCACCTTTTGAAAAAGCCACCAGGATGATCAGCAGAGATCAGGCCTGTGTCAGTCACAGCATCCCCATCATATGCCTGCTGGAACAGATGATGGTGGATCTTGGAGACGACACAGAGCGGACGCTGCATCAAGAGATGACGTTTCAAACATCATCTTGGGCATGTGCGCCTACTAGACATAGTGCACAAAAAATCCAGGAAGAGGATGAGGAGGACATTGCAGGCATGGGAGAAGGGGAGGAAGGGGCAGAGGAGGATATTGAGGGTACATGGCATCCATCCACCCAAACACAAGGTGGCTTGTTCCGTGGATGGCAAGACCAGGCGGAGGAGGACGACCCTGTGCTGCTGTTCTGCCCACAGGAGTGTGTGAAATTACCTCAGCTGTTGGTAGTTTGAGCCACATGACAGCCTTCATGCAGGAGTGCATAGCCAAAGATCCACGCATACAACACATAAAAACAAAGACTGATGACTATTGGATTGCTACCTTACTGGATCCACGTTAAAAGCCTGAGATACAACAACTGATCTTGCCCCAATACAGGGGACCTAAAATGCAGCACTACCAAAAAGTGCTTGTAAGGGACTTGTGCTCAGCCTTTCCGACTGCCTGCAGCAGCAGCAGCAGGGATCCCTATGGCAGTTCTACCAGCCATTGGAGCCAAACAACTGCTTTAAGCGGCATGGGTGGCAGCAGCAGTAGAGGTCGTCTAAACCAAACTATGCAGGCTTTTTTTCAGCGGAAGCAAGCTGCTAGTCGTGCAGCAATTGCCAATGACACTCAGCAGCGGTACTCAGTCATGGTGCAGAAATACCTGAGCTCTGCATGGGACATCTTCAACCTGCAAAGCCAGGACCCACTGGGCTACTGGGTATCCAAGCTTGAGCAGTGGCCAGAGCTGGCAGAACATCCCATTCAGATCCTTGCCTGCCCAGCCGCAAGTGTGTTATCTGAAAGAGCATTCAGTGCAGCTGGGGGCGTACTGAGTAACAAACGGATTTGGTTCTCCGCAGAAAATGTCGACCGAATCACTTTTATTAAAATGAATAAGGCAATATCGGCAATGACTTCAACACCCCCTCTGCAGAGTGTACTGATTAGTCGTCAACTGCTGCATGGACATCTTGATAGGAAGAGCATGTTCACAGCCTTTCGGCATCTCCTTCTACTCCTCCCCCTAGTGGCCCTCTACCTCTGCTCTGTCTCTGAGGTCTATAACTTGCATTGGAGCTGGGTAACTGGCCCTCTGCCTCTATCTACATTGAGGCCTATATCACTTGTAATGGAGCTGTGTGATTCATAATTAAATATTTGTAATTTAAGTAGAGAAATACATACATTTTTCTGTCCTTTTGGACAGATAGCAAGTGGTATCAAAAATAAATATCTGTATTTTTTTTTACAGAAATACAGAAGTTTTTATGATTTTTTTGATAGAAAGTAGGATCCTAATGAAATATCTGTATTTTTTTTTACAGAAATACAGAAATTTTTCTGTTTATTTTGATAGATAGCAAGTGGTATCAGAATGAAATATCTGTATTTTTTTTTACAGAAATACAGTATTTTTTCTGTTTATTTTGATAGATGGCAAGTAGTATCAGAATGAAATATCTGTATTTTTTTACAGAAATACAGAAATGTTTCTGTTTATTTTGATAGATAGCAAGTGGTATCAGAATGAAATATCTGTATTTATTTTACAGACATACAGAAATGTTTCTGTTTATTTTGATGGATAGCAAGTTGTAGCCTGAATGAAATATCCGTATTTTTTTTTACAGAAATACAGAAATTTTTCTGTTTATTTTGATAGATAGTAAGTGGTATCAGAATTAAATATATGTATTTTTTTTACATAAATACATATATTTTTCTGTTTATTTTGATAGATTGCAAGAGTTAGCATAAATTATGATAACTCTTGCAATCTATCAAAATAAACAGAAAAATTTATGTATTTCTGTAAAAAAATATAAATATTTTATTCTGATACCACTTGCTATCCATAAAAAATCCATAAAAAATTCTGTATTTCTGTAAAAAAATACAGATATTTAATTCTGATACCACTTGCTATCTATCAATATAAACAGCAAAATTTCTGTTTTTCTATAAAAAAAAAATACAGATATTTTATTCAGGCTACAACTTGCTATCTATCAAAAAAAGCCATAAAAATGTATGTATTTCTCTCCAAAAAATACAGATATTTAATTATGACTCATAATTAAAAATCAGTATTTTTTAGAGAGAAATACAGATTATTTTTATGGCTATTTAGATGGATAGCATATGGGATTAGAATTCAATATCTTTATTTTTTTTACAGAAATAAAGAAAATTTTGGGGGTTATTGCATAGATACTAAGTGCTATCAGAATGAAATATCTGTATTTTTTATGGATAAATATAGAAATTTTTCTGGCTTTTGTGATATATTACAAGAGGTATAATTTAGGATACCTCTTGCAATCTATCCCCCAAAAAAAAAAAATATCTGTATTTCTGTAAAAAATACAGATATTTTATTATGATAGCACTTGGTATCTATCCTAAAACCCATAAAAAATTCAGTATTTCTCTCTACAAAATAGGGATATTTCATTCTGATCCCACTTTGCTATATATCCCCAAAGCCATATATATCCCCATAAAAATTTATATATTTCTCTACCAAAAATCCAGATTTTTAATTCTGATAGCACTTGGTATCGATCCAAAAGACCATAAAAAATTCTATATTTCTCTACAGAAAATACAGACCTTTAGTTCTGATCCCACTTTGCTATATATCCCTAAAGCTATAAAAATTGATGTATTACTCTACAAAAAATACAGATATTTTATTCTGATAGCACTTTGTATGTATCCTAAAACCCATAAAAATGTATGTATTTATGTGAAACAAATACAGATATTTAACTGTGATAGCACTTGCTAGATATCCACAAATGATAAAAAATTATGTATTTCCCCGCGTATTCCACCAAGTCCGTTCCCTTTTATGTGATTTCACTAGATAGTAGGTATGGAAAGTGTGATTTTCGTTAATCCATTCATGTCTCAATTAGCTACAGCTTCTACACTGTCCATAGAGGTGATGGCCTCAACCTCCAATGCGGTCCACGCTCCGTCACAGGGCCCACCGCCTCCTACTGCCTGTTACTGCTGCAGCCTTCCCAGTACCCAACTCTAGATGCAAGATACTAATGCCGTCCACACTTTGTCTCAGAGCCCACCACCTCCTCCTGCTCCTGCTGCAAATGATGCTGCCGCCTGCCCAGTACTCGACTTTAGATGCCAGATACTAATGCCGTCCACACTCCGTCTCAGAGCCCACCGCCTCCCCCTCCTGCTGTAAATGATGCTGCCGCCTGCCCAGTGCCAAACTCTAGATGCCAGATACTAATGCAGTCCACGCTCTGCCTTAGTGCCCACCGCCTCCTCCTGCTGTAAATGATGCTGCCGCCTACACAGTACCAAACTCTAGATGCCAGATACTAATGTCGTCCACACTTCGTCCCAAGGCCCACTGCCTTCGAATCATGCGGTTACTGCTGCTGCCTGCCTAGTACCCAACTCTGGATGCCAATTACTAATGTCGTCCACACTCCGTCTCAGTGCTAAATGCCTCCTCCTCATGCTGTTACTGTTGCTGCCCAGTACCCAGCTGTAGATGTCAGTTAACAAGGCTGTCCATGCCGCATCTTAGAAAGTTACAGCTAGCAGATAGGAAAAGGCAGTCCCCTACAAAGCAATGTCTCCACTAGCTACAGCTTCTACACTGTCCATATAGGTGATGGCCTCAACCACTAATGCCGTCCTTGCTCTGTCTCAGGGCCCACCGCCTCCTCCTCCCAGTACCCAGCTCTAGATGCCAGCTAACAATGCCATCCACACTTCTCAGGGCCCACTGCCTCCTCCTCCTGCTTTCACTGATACTACCGCCTGCCCAGTACCCAACTCTAGATGCCAGTTACTAATGCCGTCCAGACTTCGTCTCAGGGCCCACGCCTCCTTCTTCTGCTGTTACTGATGCTGCCGCTTGCCCAGTACCCAGTACCCAACTGTAGATGCCAGTTAACAATGCTGTCCATGCCGCATTTTACAAAGCTACAGCCAGCAGATAGGAAAAGCCAGTCCCTTACACCGCAATGTCTCCAGTAGCTAAAGCTTCTACACTGTCCATATAGGTGATGGCCTCAACAAGATTTTCTTTCCCCACTGATTCCACCAAGCCGTTTCCTTTCATGTGTTTTCACTCGATAGCAGGCCCTGAGACAGAGTGTGGAAGGCATTAGTAACTGGTATCTAGACTGGGTGTAGTGCATCCTTAATGACACCCCGAAGTGTGTAATCTGAAATTTGTGATTGAATGTAGAAGGCCACGTCTTCTGCTTCATCCATCGGTACCACGCTTATTCGGACTGAATTTCTGTGTATGTTACCCCGGAACTGGGAAGTGGGACAGCAGACTGTCTGTATATGTTGGGGGGATGAGATGGGAGACACCGGTATGTTTAACGGGAACCGAGAGGTCCTGGATGTCCACATTGAGCCATGAAGTTATTGAGCTCCACAACAAGTATGTGGCTGTCCTGGGAGACTCCATTCAAAGATCCGTCCACAAGGATCTTGTGAAAATACTGCAGAATGATGGGTCTGAAATTTGCTGATTATTGTATAAATGTGAATATATAAACCATAATTGCCAAACAAAACACCCCTCTTTTTTCTTTGACAACTTGTTGCTCCATTTTTATAGACACACATATATATCCACATGTGATTTTTAGAAACATACACTCACACACAAGTATCACATTATTAACAGTTAGCTGTTAGTAGTGTAGATACAACAGTTGGCCCCCTTTTGTCAGCTGAAGAGATAGCACCAGCTAACAGCCAAACCGAACCAATGCACTGGCTGAAATTCTGCACTCTATGAAATTATTTTGTTGAAAGCAGCTTTCTCTGCTTACCTTCCATAAATCTGATATGTAAAATTTTGCATTACGATTCACACCTTCTTTCCATGCTCTGTATCTGGAATACCACACTAACCATGGGTTTAATTCATAACCTTCAGCTTGAAACCCTTTCTTGGCAGCTGCAATTACCTTTTAAAAACACATAAAAAAATTTAATAAACAATACATACAAAAGCATACAATAGGGTTTCTAAACACGATAAAAAAAAAAAAAATAAAAAAAAACAATAACAATACTATGCATATATTTATTATATTTCCAGATATATTTATTATCTAGATATAATTATTGACTTCCCAGAACTAAGTGCTATGTTCTATTAAAGTGTTATACCCAAAAACATTTAAGGGACATCACCTGTCCCTTTCTGTACTAAAGACCTGCCTGATCACAAATGTTTAAATTGGAACTCATTTGTCTACGAAGGCTTTTCTCAGTGCAAAAAAAAAAAAAGTTGACCTGAAAATGAAATGAGAAAAGAGGATTAGGCATTCAAATTAGGCTTAGGGGTTACCAGTCAGAAAAGATGTACCGAACAGAGATTGTGAAGCAGTAAGACAGCTAGGTCCAAAACTATTTGGACAGAGACAACTTTTTTCTAATTTTGATTCCGTACATTACCACAATTAATTTAAAATGAAAAAACTCACCCAACAGTGGGTTGAACAAAAGGATTGCTATTTCATGGGCTGGTGTGGGCAATTCCTTTGTTATGTCATTATTATTTAAGCAGATAAAAGGTCTGGAGTTGATTTGGGGGGGGGGGGGGTGCTTGTATGTGGAAGATTTTGCTGTGAACATGACAACATGTGGTCAAAGGAGCTCTCCATGCCATGGTGAAACAAGCCATACTTAAAAAAGACTGCATGAAAGTAAATACAGAGGGTCCACTGCAAGATGCAAGCCACTCATAACCCTCAAGAATAGAAAGGCTGGATTGGACTTTGCTCAAAAACATCTAAAAAAAGCCAGCACAGTTCTAGAATAACTTTCTTTGGACAGATGAAACCACGATCAATCTTTACCAGAATGATGGCAAGAAAAAAGTATGGCGAAGGCGTGGAACAGCTGATCCAAAGCATACCACATCATCTGTAAAACAGGAGAGGCAGTGTGATGGCTTGGGCGTGCATGGCTGCCAGTGGCACTGGGACACTAGTGTTTATTATACAGAGTGACAATGACCCAAAACATACAGCCAAAGCAACCCAGGAGTTTATTAAAGCAAAAAAGTGGAATATTCTTAAATGGCCAAGTCAGTCACCTGATCTGAACCCAATTGAGCATGCATTTCACTTGAAACACTGAAGACTAAACTTCGGGCAGAAAGGCCCACAAACAAACAGTAACTGAAAGCCACTGCAGTAAAGGCCTAAAAGTCCATCTACTTTTGAGCCCCTGAAATGAAGTGATTGTGTTAAAAAAGGCTTTAGTTCCTCACATTTTTATGCAATCTTTTTGTTCAACCCACTGAATGAAAGCTGAAAGTCTGCAGTTCAACTGCATCTGGGCTGTTCCATTTAAAATTAATTGTAGTAATGTACAGAACCAAAATTACAAAAAAGTTTTCTCTGTTCAAATATTTATGGACCTAACTGTATGTGTGTATGTTCCACCATCACTCGAATACGCATGGAGACATTTCAACCAAAATTGCCATATATATGACTGAGACTCATGCGAGTGCACCAGTCATCTTTGTACAGCACTGTGCTATATGTCAGAGCTATATGTGGATGTATGTATGTATGTATGTGAGTATATCATCACTAGGAAACGCTTCAACTGAACTGCTATGTTCCACCATCACTCTGAAACGCATCAAGACATTTAAACCAAACTTGCTGGACATATGTTTTAGAATAATGTGAGTGCACCGCTGATCTTTGTACAGTGCTGGGGTATATGTTAGAGGTATTTTTGCATGTATGTATGTATGTATGTGTGAATGTATTTCCCAGTGACAGTGTGGCTTTTGCTTATATTTTTACATATTTTTTGTAGATCACAGGCTTGGGGGGTGGGCGTTTTGTGTCTCTCGACACAACCCACCCCCTCTCCCATCACTGGCTCAGACCTGCAATGGGAGAGTGGGCAGGTTCTGCTATCATAACGTCACTCTGAGGGAAGTTTTTTCCCTTATGAGTAACATACGGCTCCCCGCACATGCGCGGTCTGGAGTCCCTAGATTAAGTGGTCTGTGAACTCCAAAAGGTTTACTTTTGCAGAGCCCTCGATCCCCCACAATCTGCTCCCATTTGGTCCCCTGCCATCCTGGATTATTTCTTCCTCCTGGTGCAGAAGAACTAGCAGGTGCCATCATTAGCTTTCTGCTTCTGCTTACATCACCTGATTTCGCACTGTGCAGGCAATGGATCCTGTCTCCTGTATCAGATAGGCAGGCACTTTTTTTTTTTTTTTTTTTTTTTTTACATTGCAGGGAAAGCCCAAAGTATGTGATATTCAAGGAGGCTGCGGGCTTCCCATTCATTAAAGACAGAAAGGATGGAGTCTCCCTCAGAAAAAATATTTTCATTAAATAGTTGCGGTGAGACATGGAAAACAGAATGTATCTTGATACTGCCAGGATGTTTTAAGTCCCAAAAACTTATGGCCTAACTTGGAACATGGAACATGTGTTCTTACATTTTTGGTGGGTAGTTATACCTTGACAACAAAATTAGGGTAAGGACTTCTTAACTTTTGTCAGAATCCTTCCCTCTAATTTTGCTGGGTTTCCTTTATTGGTTCTCTATTGATTACAACAGGAACTGAAGTTGAGATACATGGTTTGGGAATGAAGACTTAATGATAACCCAAGTTCAAATAAAATGGACTTTGAGAGGTGGAACTGTGTTTATAATTGATGTAAGCAAATTCTGATAGTCCACTTGATAATTTTAAGGATAACTGACAAAACACGAGGTGTTTGATTGGTCCTCTGGGTCTGTCCATTAGAGGGTGCAAGGCAAAACACAAAATAATTGCCACTCCTAGAGTTTTGCAAAAGGGCTTCCAAAATTTTGAGGTAAATTGTACTCCTCTGACACTATTGTATCTGGAATGCCAAGCAGTCTGAAAATTTCTCAAACCATGTGCACTGCAGTTTGTTCAGCAGTTGGTTTACCTCTTGTTAGGATACAGTGAGCCATCTTAGTAAGACAGTCAAAAATGACTAAAATAGTGGTCATCTCCTTGGAGGGAGGTAGGTCAACCACAAAATCCATGGAATAACTACAAGAGGAACTAAACTTAAAAACCAGTCTTTCAATTAATAATCTATTCTTACTTACTTGCACTAAAATGTCAGTCTTCCCTGGTGGCACTGGCTGGGTCAGCTTGTATCCATGAAAAATACTTTTCCTGCAGATGAAGCTACCTTGCCTTAGGCTCTAAAGTTAGGAAACCATTATCTAAAACACCTATTAGAATTCTCGCTTTCTCCTGTCCTCTTAAAATACACATCTTTTTCACAGACTCCCTCACAATCTCGTGCATCAACTACTGAACCATCCTCTGATCTGGTATTCCATTATACTAGACTTTACATTGCATCATGAATGCTGCTTTCCTTTGCAGTTCTCCCCAATTGCTTCTATTTCATCTCAACATAAAATTTAACTTACTGTGCTTTGCTTTTAAATCACTTCATGGCTCATTACAATTTCAAGCTTACACATAAACATAACCTCTATTGCCTTTTCTGTTTCTCCTATGATTTCTAATGACTTCCTCAATCCTAGACTCTCCCACGAATGGCTCTAGAACCTCTTTAGGGCTCCCTCCACTTTTTGAATCTTTGTTCCTATTAGACATAAACTCAACTTTTAAAACTTCTGGCACACCTTTAGTCACACTTTGTACTTGTTTTGCTTTTTAAACTCTCACAATACAATGTCTGCACGACGTAGTTGGCTTTTATTGCATAAATACTCTTTTATGACAATAAACCAAGGTTGTGGCAGATCTAATTAGACTCTGGATGCATTTGTCTGCTTTCAAAGCGATAGTTCCAGATATTTAAAGAAGGAGCTAAAAAAACAGATTCTGGTGACTAATTGTCATACCAACCACTATTGTATATTTTCTATCATTCTTTATGGAAAAAATATGTATATTCATTGTCATCTTGTGAATTTTTTTTGAAACAAATATTTGTACATGCTACTGCCCATAGCATGGAAAAAATAGGTAAGCATGAAAACTTGCTTGTAACTTACAATGCGTCCATCACCACTTCCAATGTCAACCAGATGTCCACTCCTAAGATGAAGCATTTTCAATACATTTCTCATCTGCTTGCTTGTTGCAGGAACATATGGTAGACAAATTTTTCTGAATGCCGGGGCTACAAATGGAGTAGTAACTGCATATAATGCTAGTAGTGTTCCTCCAACAACACCAGTGGCAAATAGCCCCCATTTTTTTGCTCTTTCATCTCCACTGCTTGTTTTTAAAAAAGTATCTTCCAGAATAGTGCCAGGAGTTAAATTTGATTCAGCCATTTTGGTAAAGACTTCTGTTTCTTGTTCTCCTCCGATGTGTACTGTAAAGGAGAATTTTATATAAGAAAACAAGAAATAATTAAAAAAACACTCATAGGGGTGCATTATTTCATTTTTCATTGATGGATTTGATCCTATTTTTATTTAAATAATTTACTTTTCCCCATTTCTCCAGTTTTCCTTGCTTATGTTTTGCTTTCAAAATTAACCCATCCAATCTTTTTTTTTTTTATTATTAAATTTTTATTAAGATACAACCAGCCTTATACAAATAACATTCAAATACATCCAGTCAAAATTGAAAGGACATAAATACAATATTATCATACACATGTTATTTGGTATTTGTTTTCCTCTCTCTCTTTATAATGGACCTAAGAGGGGTAGCCTGGGAGAACTTTGCCGTTAATATGAAATCAAGCTGTTCCTCGTCTACAAAAAAGGAATCTGAGATCAGTGGCATGGCTTATAAATTGAAGGGATTATAAAAAAGAAATCAGTAAAATACTGGCATTTAACCTCCTTGGGCGTTACACTGATGTCTACATTTCTGTACCAAAAGCGGTACACTGTTTTTCATGGTTTGTTTTTTAAATTGTAGTTCTGTAACTTACAGAAATATGTCCGAACAGGGTTCTAGTAGATATCATGAATATAAAAAATGTTTGAAACACACAATCATG
>NC_092862.1:85840198-85875709 GCF_032062135.1 Pyxicephalus adspersus | reverse complement strand
TAGTGTATAATGTATTGTACAGTAGCTTATATAATATATATATATAATACAATTATATATATATTATATAAGGATTTCTTTGTATTGGACTCAATACAGCTTTTTTGTATTGAGTTCAATACAAAAAGCGATTTGAATTTCCCGCCCTGTCTCCCGCCCGCACCAACGAATGCAGCGACGTCACCGGGAAACCCGGATGAAGACAGAAGACGTGTCCGGAGGAGCTGCGGGGAGAAGGTGAGTATTTTTTTTTAGAGATCGACACTGGAACAGAACGGATCATCACAGCAGGGACCAGGTAAGTGATGGGATTTAACCACCCGACAAAGTTCGGTTTAATCAATTTTTGCAAAATCTTTAAACCCGAACCAAGGTCGGGTTTAACGGTCAGGTGGTTAAATTATCTACAGAAACATATTTCAGAAAACTGCAATACCACTGGCCTCAGGGTCCAAATCTTTCCAAATGTTAAAGACAATACATCAATTAGGAATGAATGGGACAATGCTTTAAAACAATGCTCAATACATTTCATGGAAATTTTGATCAAATATCATAAAGAGGAATTGGCAAAAGTTGAATTAGACCTCGACAAAATCTATTCTGACCATGCAGAAATACTAGCTTTTGAACCTAAAAATACAGAAATTAAAATATATCTTGACAAGTTCAATTCAGAACTTGTATCAGACAAAGAAAAAAAGTTTCTAAGGGACCAGAAAACGTTCTTAACGGATAGCGCTTATAAATGGCAAGGTCAATTTAAACATCAATATCGAAGATTTTCACATTAAAAAGTGGAAGTACATTCTAATGTCATGGATGGGAGTGAATCAGAAAGTTCCTCCCAATCTTCCTCTACATATAAGAAAAAATCATTACCATTTTTCCTTCCTCACAGAAACAAGGCATAAAGACAAAAAGGCGACTTCTCAGTTCAAGAAAAACTAAAACATAAGAGAAGATCTAGAAAACAAAAAGAACTAAAATCAGATTCAGAGTCAGACACATCAGGCACTAGTCAACCTAATGCCCAAGTAGTTACACAGACTTCCTCTCCTTCTCATTCAACACAGCCCTTAAATACTGGCACAAGACCAAAAGTTCCCAAACACACTCCTATCTCTCCTTCTCCTTTTTTAGGCACACCACAAGTTCAAGGGGGCCCCTCAAAAATAGGGTCCATCCATCAATATACGGTCAAACTACCCACTCACCCAATACACTAAATGTAGTAAATTTTTCCCATTATTGTCTATCTGAAACTGAGATAGAGGTTTTAAAATTAGGCCTCAGTTTCTGTCCAATGTATATGATAAACTTGAATTCGTCAAAGATGTTCATGTTTTTGCAAGTAAATTATTTTATCGTGTCCTCCTTGATAAAGAACCTAATGTTGAAGAAAGATTTCCAAAAGACTGGCTTAATTTCAATTCTATAGACTTTAGGATATTAAGAAATTTAACCCAAATCTATGAAGAAAATGAAGAATATAGAGATTAATTTGTAACTGAAGAGGAAATTAACCTCTTCAGTTACCGCCCCCGCCTGCCTAGGTTATCAGTAGATAGTCCTGGGGTTCACTGGTCCTATAAGCAGGCAATTTATTTTCATCTGCCTGCTTTTGACTAAATCCGCTCTCTGTGTCCCCTGAGCGTCGTCCCTTTAATGTCTACTGTTGTGAGGCTGGTGGTTAAACCAGGAGACTCCTCTACATCATCCTGCTACATTTGTGCAGTGTGGGGGGCGGCACAGAACCCCCTTTATCTCAGTCTTCGGTTAGTGCAGGCTCTCCTGTCTACCCTTCACACCCTCCAATACTGAAAGCAGTCTCACACGGGGGATCCCCCCCCCCCCTCCCAGCTGCAGCTGCCGGCTGATCTGCAGCTGCTGGCTGATCTGCAGGCTCTCCTGCACTTCACTCCCACAAAGGATGAATTGTCTTCCTTAGTCCACCGTGTTGAAGGGTCTGTAAAGAAGCAGCTAAATGCATTCCAGCAATATATTGTATCTATTGAAGGGAAAGTGACCTCACTAGAAACTATCCCATCACAAGCACTCTACAGGATTACGGCACTGGAGTCTTCACAAACACAAGTACAATGTATACTGTCCAATTTGTCATTTAGGATTGATGGCCAGGAAAATAGGGGCCGTCGCAATAACTTACAGCTAAAAGGTATCCCTGAAGCCACAACAAATGCAGACTTACAATCAACAGTGCAAACAATACTTAATATGACCATAGGCCGGTCCATTGGAGAACATATTGAACTTGACCGAGTGCATAGAGTGGGTCCAAGACGAGGGAGCAACAGTGACAGGCCTGGAGATGTTATATGTAGAGTGCATTTCTTTGTTCTTAAAGAGCAGATTACCAGAAAAGCTTGGCAAAAGAGTCCAATTGATTTTGATGGAGCGCAAATCCTTATCTACCCTGATGGGTCTGGTCACACCTCGCACATTCATCGCATGTTGAGACCTCCGCTAGATGTCATTATGGATCACAGAGCCTCGTACAAATGGGGCCACCCCTTTCATCTCATTGTGAATACCCCCAATGCAATTATGCACTTCATACATCTGCACAGCTGCCGGCCCTATTTGAGTTCTTGGGCACCGAACCCATTGCAATTCCTAACTGGCTAGAAATTTCTGTGGACCCTCTAGTCACCACCTCCAGAGTCTATGCGCCAAGTTTCTCCAGGAGATGAGCAAGACAAGCAACGCCATCTGTCGCAAGGGCACGCATTTATCCAGCGTCCACTGAGTTGTGATCCATTCCCTATGCTCACCTGTCTTGATTACTGGTTGGTTCAGGCTGGTTCTCACATTAATAATCTCTTTACCTCCAAAGCCGACCTCTTGACTTTTTGGACACCACAGTCCTATTTGTTTTATATCTGAGGTCTTGGGCTTTGTTGTCCAGCCATGGAAACATTCTTCATTCTCTGCAAAATGTGTTTTAAATGTTTTCGCCGAATGCATGAGCCATGCGCACACGAGATCCAACACTATCGTATCCGAGTGGAGACTTTTGCTTTCAGGACACTTATCGCATCTTCCAGCCCAAGGGGGACTAAGACTGAACCTAATGCCCAAAGAGAAGATGAGTATAACAAATGTTTGCTGCTATTGCACTTAAATGGCTTGTACCACATTTGTGTGGGATTATAATGTAATATGGACCCTGTTGGCAGTATTGCTAACTGTGGACCATTTATCGCTATGTGGTTACACTTATCCCCCCAGTCAATTTGTATTCCATATATAAACTTGTCAAATCTGTTAGTTTTCTAGGTTTACCACCTGATCATTCAGAGAGGGGTTACTACATGCTATGTGTTATCTTATTCTCTACATATATGTATACCACACCTGTAGGTTAGTTCATTGGTTGCGATGTGTTCATACCACCTTTTTTTTTTCCTTTGTGACATTTTTAAGTAGTACACTGGGCAATTTGATTTGATTGGCCTTCCTTGGTTTTCATAGACCCTTCTGGCGGCTGCAGCTGCGTTCACTGCCCGGGTTTCTGTTGCCTACCTCACCCCCCATTAGGCTAGTCAGCCCCTTAGAGAAGTCAGACCTTTATTGCACTTTGTGTAGGTCCTAGTATTCAACTGGGCCCTATAGGTACTCCCCTAAACCCTACCTTCTATCCCAGTCTCTAAAGAGTGCCGAGACCGCTGTAAACCCCCCCCCCCCCCCCCGTTACAATCTCCATAAGGCTAAATGCTATAATACCATATAGCGTTTATACAAGAGACGCATTTCCGTCAAGATAAAATACCAAAGCTGAGTAACAGACAATTTGAACTTACCTATCATAGTCCTTTGCCGGATTCTAAATCTAGAGGGGTTAGTATCCTGATAGCAAGATCTATCCCCTGGGAACTAAGTGCTGTTAAGATGGACCCAGACGGTAGATTTCTCCTAGTGCAAGGGAAAGTAGGCCCACAGAAGTTCACCTTATATCTGCCCAATGTCAATCAGATTTCATTTTTGGACAAAGCTCTGGCTATAGTGGAAGAATTTAAGGTTGGCACAATTCCCATGGGTGGAGACTTTAACACTGCGCTGCATCCACCAGCGGACACGTCCAGAGGACGTTCCCATCTACCTCTCTCGTTTCATAAACGACTCAAGACGCTTCTCCATGATCATCAGTTGGTTGATGTTTGGAGGATTCATCATCCCAACACCAAAGATTATAACTTTTACTCGTCAGCCCACAAGTCTTACTCTAGAATAGACTATTTTCTTGTATCCCATCACTCCCTTCCTCAAATACAATCTTCAGATATTGGTGTCATCTCATTTTCAGATCATGCCCCCATATCTATTACGATAAAGGTTACCCACACTGTGGTGAAGTATGCCACCTGGAGACCTAATGATCTGCTGGAGACGCCGTAATTCTCAGCAAAGCTGAGAGAGGAAATTGAAACTTTCTTCTCGGTCAATAAAGATTCCACAGAGAACCCATTCTATGTATGGGAAGCCCATAAGTGTTACACCAGGGGCCTCCTTGTCCATCAGGGAAGCAGGTTGAAAAGGCAGAGGTGAGAGAAACTGAACTCCCTTCTGAAGGAAGTACACCAATTAGAGATCCAACATAAGGCCCAGCATGATGATAACATAGAGGCTCAGTTACTGAGCGTTCATAAGCAAATTAATGACCTGTACTGTAAAGCTAAGTCCCAATTCCTTAGGTGCCATTGTTATTAATATGAAAATTCAGGGCACTGCAGGAGAACACTAGCTAATGCGAGTAAGGAGAAGCAGGCCATGATGTATATTCTCAGTATCAAAGACGCAGCGGATAATGTGGTGCACGCTAACTCTGACATTGCCTAATCCTTCAGATCTTTTCATCACTACCTTTACAATCTCTCCCTGGGCTCTGGTGATGGTCGGGGGAATCCCGGCTTAGCCCGAGCTATAAATTATCTTCAAGGCTTCCACAGGTGTCAGCTGATACTAGTGCTGTACTGGATCTGCCAATCACCTTTGCAGAGCTCCAATCAGCTGTATCCTGAGCTGTTTCGGGAAAGGCACCGGGCCCGGACAGGTTCACCCTGACCTACTTTAAGAAATATTTGGATACTCTTGGCCCCCACCTAGTTAACACTTAAAACGCCATAGCCCAGGGACATCTGCCACTGCCCGACACACTGTCAGCACACATTTCAGTAATACTGAAGCCTGATAAAGACCCGCAATCATGCTCCAGTTATCGGCCAATCTCTCTTCTAAACTGTGATCTCAAACTTTTCACTGCCCTCCTAGCCCACAGACTGGCCCCTGTGCTCAACGAAATAATTGGCCCTGACCAGACTGGATTTCTTCCACACTGCGAAGCCAGGGATAATACGATCAGAACGCTGAACAGTATTGATTTTGTCCACTCAAAAAGAATACCTTTGCTGCTCCTATCTACGGATGCAGAAAAGGCGTTCGACAGAGTTACTTGGCAGTTCCTTCAGGCGACGGTGCAGGCATCTGGGTCTTCCTGAGGGTCTCCAGAGGTGGAATAAAGCATTATACACCGTGCCATCTGCAAGAATTAGAGTCAATGGAGAATTGTCTGAGGTCTTTGATATTTTGAATGGAACGAGATGGGGCTACCCTCTTTCACAGCTTCTTTTCATTCTTACTATAGAACCATTTCTGCATAATATTCGTTCCAATGTAAATATAAAAGGTGTCAAAATAGGTCCAGTGGAGCACAAAGGCGCTGCCCACGCAGATGATCTGTTCTTTTACCTCTGTTAAACACATATATCTGTTCCAAATTTACTCACAGAATTGGACAAATACGCTGAAGTATCAAACTACAAAATTACTTTACAGAAATTAGAAGCCTTAAATGTGTCCATTCCCCAGGTAGAATACAGGATCCTATCTGCTAACTTCCCATTTAAATGGGCTACATCCTCTATAACATACCTGGGTACCCAGCTTTCTGACAAGCTTGCAAATGTGGTTGAGCTGAATTTCGTCCCATTGCTTAATCAATTCCGTAGAGACCTTCATAGATGGAGGCAGAAAACTTTTACCTGGTTTGGGAGGTGCAATATTCTAAAGATGAATATATTGCCTTGGTTGCTGTACTTTCTTCTCGCCCACCCGGTGAGAGTTCCTCTAAACACACTCACTGCCTTCAAGGCTGAATTTATTAGGTAACAAATATGTCCACTCTCACGGAGTCCAGTCTTTTCCATCTCCGCTAGACATGTCAAAAAAACGCTATAAAACATCTTTGCCGAGACATTTATTAAATGCTGCTAAAGCATGCATTCCCTCTAATTGGAAAAGTGAAACACTATCAGTTGGTCATTGGCTTAATAGGGTTAAAGACATATATCATATGGAAGACATGATGACTACTGATTCTGGGACATCCGAGAAGTTTAATACTACCTGGTTCTATTGGATGCAGTTCACCACCCCTGCCTTCGCCACTCTGTCCTCAAAGATCTGTAGATCCAAGGGGATCAAGTTTTATTTGACCCTCAACTCTTGGCTGTATGTGTCAAGGAATAGTTTGTTGGACAATGCTGCAGTACCTGTGCTACCCCTCCCCCTACCTGTCCTCCTTTTCTTCTTCTCATCTTCCCCCTCCCCCACCCTGTTTCACTCCCTCTTTTTGACCCTACTATAGTTGTAAAATGTCACAGAGATATCCTTGGTTACAGGTTTGGAAGTAATTTGTTTTTTATCCACCATTGTATTGTTCTTATGGCTTGCGTTGATTTAACTGTTTATTTTTTACTGTGGTCAAATATTACACGGTTATATATTTTCTGAACCTGGTTATGTCTCAATAAAAAGTTACATTTTTTTTAAAAAGCTGCAATCATCTACATATGTATCTCCAGCACACATACACAAAAAACCTACCAACTTTGTTGATAGGAATCACTTGTAAATAGTTAAGACTAATATGCCCTTACATGTGTTTTTATCTATAATTATGAATCATTACAGATCTCTTGAATAAATTATCTATTATGGGTTACTAAGGTGAAGTTTACATTTGAATACAATATGTAAAATATATTTATTATACATAAAGGGTGTTAAAATACTTTAATTATTCGATATCATTTGCATGTTTCCAGGTGATACTGGATATATATTTTGAGATTCCCATTGTGCTGCTCTGACTATGCTGTTCTGAGACTTTTTTGACCCCCATGTAATCTATTGAAGGAGACCTGGAGTGGTGATGTTTATGTGTTCCTATTCCTAATTGGTAGGATAAATAAATTATAATAATGATATTTACTAAAATGATATTCTGTGAAATTAAAGATAGCGAAATTGTTGTATTATTAGGTCTCGATACATTTCCTAAAGAAGCGGGCGATACCTGCGAAGAGCGTCGAATTATGATTCCATCTAACTATGCGAGGCCACATTACAATGGAAGATGTTTTTTTTAAATTATCTGTGATTTTTCACTTGTTTTTAATCTATAAAGAAAGTTATTTTTTGATTATCCCTTATAATATGTGCCTAAAAAGTCCCTTCATTTGATTGTAATACAGACAAAAAAAAAATATCCAACACAGCGCGAAACCGGCGGTACCTCAATTTTACATTATACATTACATCAGGGGAAAACAGGGAGGGATGAGTCCACAGGCACAACACGCCTAGCAATTAGCTACAATTGTCAGAAAACGCAGGGGCTAGGCACTTCATTATAGGGCAACCTGTCAAGGCTATGTATTCTGGTGTAGTGCTAAACTGAATCCAATAGTACCAAGTGAATTTTTCAAGATTATCAGAACCAGCAGATATAAAATCCTCCATTTTGTAGATATCAGCCACTCTATTCAACCCATAAGCTATGGTAGGAGGGTTGTCATCTTTCCAGCAGGATGGTATACAAGCCTTTGAGGCGTTTAAGAAGTATTGCAGGAGAGAGTATTTGTATTGCTTGATCGACATGCTGGAAATATGGAGCAACGCCAACCCTGGTCTACCCCTGATATCCACTGAACTAAACTGGTAGGTCAGGGTGGCCACGGTCTCCCAAAAGGTGGACAATTTCGGGCATTCCCAGAATATATGTGTCACGGATAATGAGGAGGGGAGGAAAACATAGAATAATTACCAGGGACTAGGCCTTCAAAGGCTCTGAATATCCCCTGAAGGTGGGAATATTCATACACTGGAACCTAGGCCCTAGTAGCCCTGAATTGCCCTAGGAATAGTTACTGGGCTTGAGACTACTGGTTCTTTCCCTGATGAAAGAACCAGCATCTCCCTGAGGCCTAGTAACAACAAAAGAACAACAAAACACCAAAAGTAGTTCAACTTATTTTAAATAGCAAATGGAGGAGCAGGAACCCTGAAGAGGACAACACACCAGCTCTTCACATCCCAGAAGTGAATATCAACTGCATAGCATGAAGTGTGAGGCCAGACTAAATGGAGGAGCAGTAATGACCACCAGCTGCAGCTGATACAAGGGGTGTGGTCATTACAAACAACAACACAGAAACAAGCAAAAACAAAGAGACTGTCAGATAACCTCACGTGTAGCTGGTATCACAGTTCTTCTAGCCTTAGTCACGGAAGGGACCGTGACAATATGCAATAAAGATCAGGTACCTGATTTGCACCTCCAGCACAAATCATTAATATGAGGGAACAATTTGGCTAACTTTGTTGGAGTTCTGTACCACCTTGAAAGTACCTTATAGTTAATCTCTTGGTAATAATTACTAATGGAAGCTTTGTGGCCAAACTGCCGACTGGGAAGCACACAGAGAATCCAAGGGTAAAACAGTATGTAAGAATTGAGATGGATGCGGTAATGACCGCAAGAAATATGAAAGCTGTATATGGCACCAGACGTTTAATACTGGTATGTCATTGTAAACTTGCAAGTCTAATAGGGAGATCCAAGACCCATCCCTAATAAGATTCTTAGCACAAAAATACCATGCTGGAGCCAGGCCATAAAAACAGGGTCGTTCCTGCTGGTAGAAAAGTCAGGGTGGCCTTTGAGCGGAAAAAGCGGGGATGGATAGGGTTCAACCCCACTAGACTTGAAGCACTTGGTGAGCACTGAGAAGGTGGGTCCAACCAGAGGATGTTTAAGTGCATTGGCCTTGGCTGTATTGGGTGCTCATGGCAAGGTATTGAAAAAACTATCATCTAATTTTCTAAGTTCACCCGGTTGAGTGGCGTATAGTGCACCAATCAATAAGCCTATTATTATGCATCGCTTGATGGTATGTCACTGGATCAGGAAATGCCATCCAACCAGAGGATTTGGGGAGTCTCAACACATGGAGGCTCAACCACAGGTTATCTGGGTGCCAAATAAATTTTGTAAATTTTGACCGAAAGGTGGTCAAGATACTGGACGGGATATGAACAGGTAAGTTCTGTAAGAGGTAAAGCAATCTCGGCATGATGTTCATCTTCAAAATTTTACACCCCCCAAACCAAGTAAATGTTTTTCTCTCCATTTCTGCAGATCTTTCCGAAAAGTGTTGAGAAGTGGAATAAAATGATACTCTCCACTACTTGGGAGAGTTGTCCTGGCATTTGAGTGCCCAAATATATTGAGGAGGTGGCCCATCTGAAGGCAAAATTGGGTGATACTGAGCTCTGCACAGTACCCATCAAACCTTCTTAAACTAATTCTTCAAAATTGCTTGGATTTGTTGTACAGGCATTTTTACTTACAGATGACATTTTAAGATGTAACCAATAGAAAAGTCAGAATTCCAGGTTGAATTGGCACTATAATTGATGCGGATTTATGGGAAACCCGTGGGACAATGTCCTAAAAGAAAAAAAGCATGTCATTTTGTCCAAAATTATAGTTAAAATATAGGCAGGATTAGATTTTTAAATATAGGCTTTATAAGATTTTTAAATATAGGCTATTGTTAGGCACTGATGCTTTATAGTACTAGCAAATCCCTTGAACAAAAGTATTGCCACTGGAATTCTCAAAAAAAATGTTTTTACTTATTTTTATTGAGTTACACAATGCAATTACAATAATAAGAGAAATTGACATATGTGTGTGTTACAGATTGAGACAAACAAGGCAACAATGTGTTTTAGTGTACAGAATGAATAATTGTAAATATTATTATTGCAGTTAGTTAAAAATAAAACAAAAAAAGAAGAAAAAAAGGAACAATATGAATACATTGGTATTGCAATGGTAAAGGGAACAAAACAACATTTATATGGCAATCACGGTTTGTTATATGCAAAAAACTATTTGTCATTAGCATCCCAATGCTTGCACATACAATAGGTTTTTAAATTAGAATAGTTTGTGACACTTTCACACATTTATGCATTACACTGCATGAAAACCGATTGTATTATAATGGCGTGGGTAACAAAATATTACAATATAAATGAATGGTAACAGTAAGTTAATGGTAACTAATGTTTCTCTTTTTTTTCTATATCAAATAAAAATAAATGAGTGGGGTCCCTCCTCTTACTTTTTAAACCAGACCCTTTATCAGGGTGGGAACCTACCTGCCCCAAATATATATATATATATATATATATATATATATATATATATATATATACATACACACAATATATGTAGTGCCCTGGAGCAGGGAGTACGTTGACATTTGGACATTTGTGGATATTTGCCTATTTCCCCTATGTAAAGGTAAAACTTCTTACTTTATTTCACCTAAAATGGTTAACTTGCACTGTTTAATACTATGTAATTGCATTTTATGTGTTGTAATATATATCCAGTTCATTATCACTATATTTACATGGCTCTGTGGAAAGGGTTAATTAATACTGAAAGACTATTAGAAAAGCTGGTAATTTTCCACAGCACAACATAGGGTTTAAAGAAGACTATGTTTTGGAGGGAAAAAAACAGACATTGTTTACCACCATGTTTTGGAGGGAAAAATCCAGACTTGTTTACCAGCAAAAAGCAGACAGCCTGACCTTTAAAATGTCTGGTTGTAGCTCTGTTGATATGTCTGGAAACTTGTTTTTGTCTGGAAAACCTGCTGTATCCTTGCAATTGGGTATCATTGAAGTTCTAATGTAAGTCTATACCAGACGGGAGCAGAAACAAAGTATCTGTTTGTGCTGAGCTTCTCCACTCCACCCTCTAGAAGGTTCTAGTCTAGCAAAAACTGTATATAAGGAGTGCAGTAAGAGCCCCTAGTGTGTTGAAGTTAGGGACCAGTGCTTGAAAGAGGAGACACTGCCAGACTACTGAGTGACCAGAAGAAGACACTGAGATGGGGATACGCTGCCACAGACCCTGGATCACCAGCCTTGGACCACGGTACCAGCTTTCTGAAGAGAAAGAAGGACAGCTAGCTCAGGCCTTTCCTCAGCATCAAACCCTTCTTCTGCCAGGGAGGAGACTGGAGAAGCCAGCCTAATGCCTACCCTGTATTGTTTTGTACCTGAATTCCTCCAGTAAAGGAGCACCCTGGTTTACTGCAGACCCTGACTCCCTGGACTTATTTCCCATTGGGGTTCACCACACCTTACCATCCCTTCCAGAGAGCAGCAACACGTGGTGACACCTCGACGTTGTCCTGGACAACGCAGTCCGGGACAACCGGGCAGTGCATTTTAGGAGCTCCATGGCTGCACGGGCTAATTTTGTCAGTCATCAAGGGTCGTTGCCTCCCACCCCATGTCTAAACAAAAGAAGCCCAAGGGATTGAGTTAGACGCCTGATCGGGTTTACATTTTTCCCGACTGACTGCATTGAGACCGCGGGACAAGCATCGACCAAGATGGCCCAGACACTGCTGATCCAGCTCTGGAGGACACTTTTCACACTCACCTGTGTTCCGGTGAACCTTCGTCCTGCTCCATCTCCAGCCTCACCTCGTTTAATGGCTGCAGCTGGGTCTTCGTCGGCCTCTTCTTCCTCGCACCAGGCACTGCATGACTACCGGGATCTTCTGCTCCTCCTGCCAACTAAGGAAGACATGCAAACCCTGGTCACTCGCATAGAAGGTACCATGAGGAGAGAGATGGAAACACCTCAGCAACATATCACTGCAAAAGCCTGCAAAATGTCGGTTCTGGAGACTTCCTCCACACAGGCTGCATCTCAGATTGACGACCTCACTAATATAAGTAAGATCACTACTAACCTCCATAGCTCTGCAGGTGGTGGACCAGGAGAACAGGGGACGCCGCAACAACTTGAGGATTAGAGGCTTACCAGAGTCCACAACAAACCTAGATTTAAGGGCCACAGCACAGGCTATTTTGAATCTGGCATTGGATAGACTAATTGGAGATCACACAGAGTTAGATCGTGTGCATTGAGCGGGTCCGGGAAGGAGAAACACTGGCGACCATCCAAGGGACGTCCTTTGTTGGATCCACTACTACACAGTTAAGGAAAAAATCCTGTGCAAAGTTTGCAGAAAGGTCATATTGATTTTGATGGGGCGCAGATCCTGCTATTCCCGGATGTGTCTAGCTGGACCTTATGCATGAGGAGAATGCTGCGGCCTTTGCTGGACCTTATTACTGCGAATGCAGCCAATTATCGGTGGGGTCACCCATTTCACTATATCATATCAGCACTCAAATGCAACCTTCGCTCTCTGTCGGCCTTTTTTGAATCCCTTGACGCCAACCCCATTTCAGTACCGAACTGGTTAGAATGTTTGGACGACCCGATGACTGTACCCTCCAGGCTTACATCACTCAATGCTGCTAGAAACTTCTTCCTGAAATGAACGAACACCTACCAAAATCTTGAACCCACAAGTACATCTTACTTACGAGTTGACTCTGTGCGTTTCTTTATTGCAGCAGATCGTTTGTGGTACTCTTTGTATGGGATGCCTTACTGACCTCAAGGTCCGGTTTACCTCCAGGAATGGTGATATATAGTCATACATCTCCTGTTTTTAATTTGCTCAGTTTTAGGAGGTGCATTTTTTTTTCTAAAATGTAAATTGACACATGAAACATGTTGGGTCAATGTTTTTATGCATATGCTATGTATGTATCACTGCCATGTTAGACGTTACTCAGTTTTATGAGGTGCTCTACTTTGTTATACACATGGCTGCCATCTGGATAGGTCCATATCATAACACATTTGCTTGGTTTTAGACATTGCTCAGCTTTATAAGGTGTTTTTTTTTAGGTCTATCGGCATCCTAAGGCCAGGCCAATATTTTGTTCTTACACATAATATGTCTCCCATAAAGTCAGATCACATATTGCTCATTTTTTTGAGGTACATTTTCTCTATGTGTCTATATGTCTGCTTTCTGTATGTCCCTGATTTATAAAACCTCTCCAAGGCTGGAGAGAATACACTTTTACCAGTGAATCTGGGTGATTCAGCAAACCTGGGATGGATTTCCCAAAAGTAATCTGGCATTTGTTAGCAAATGTTTTCAATCCGGACCAGATCCAGCTTCACTGATGAAAATGTATCCTCTCCGGCTTTGGAGAACTTTATTAAATAAGGAACTATGTGTCAAATTTTTATTGGACTCAGACTTAACTGTAAGTACTTTGCTTACATTACCGCCATGACTGGTATTGCTCAGTTTTTGGAGGTATGCCTTTGTGCACTGACTATTGCCACCTTTATGATGAGTCAACACTAGTCTAAATATAGATGCGATATGATCACATTGTTACCTTGTCTAAATTTGCTCAGTCTTATGAGGTGTGCTCCTTTGCCTTACCTACGGTTATCATTATGTTAGGCCACTACTCTCCCCATCTACCTCTACAAGCACTGTGATCATACCATTGTCATGTTTATTATTACCTAGTCTTAGGTGGTGTGCTTTTAGCTATACCCTTTGACATTTTTGAGCTAGGTTATTTTCTTACAATATGTGCCCTGTCAATGTCACTGATATATAGGTTTTTGAGGTACGCCTTTTTACCCTGACTTTTGACACCCTTATGATGGGTCAGCTCTCACATACATAAGCATGTGATATGATCCCAGTATTACCATTTTAAATTTGCTAAGTTTTATGAGGTGCAGTCTCTTGTCATGCCTACGGATATCCTTATGTTAGGTCATAGCTCATCTACATTTATAAGTACTATAGTTACACCACTGTCATGTCAAATATAGCCTAGTTCTTTCTTGTCTACGTATTACTATTTCCACATTGGGTTGCTACTCTCCTATATCTACTGTTAATGTTGTGGTCATGTAATTTGCAGGTGTCACATGCACCCATGCTGCGTTTTACATTTATTCACCCCCTTGTTCCTAACTGTTTTAAGGCCTCCTGTTCTGTACGCCATTGTTTACACTTCCCCCACATAGGTTACTCGCTCTCAATAAGAGACCCTGGTATTTGTACTGAATACTGATGCCTATTACTGCAGACCTACTTGGTTAACTTTCTCCAGTCTCCTTACTCTTCCCCCCCCCCCCCTCCGCTTCCTTTACTTTCCCTCAGGTCCACAGGTAAACTCACCCTAATTTTGATAGCTTTACTCCCTGACAGTGACACTCCAATTCCCCCCTAATTAATCTTCAAGGCTTGATCTCACCAACTAAAAGATCAATTGTGTTTAACAATATATGTAGACCCTGTTGCCCTAATTTAAGAGACACATTTTAAGCATGATAAAATACCTAACTTGTGTAACAGACAGTTCCACTTAGGCTACCATAGCTTCTCTCCTGATTCTAAATCCAGTGGTTTAAGCATGCTTCTGAAAAAATCCATTCCATGGTCCCTCCTCACTTTGAAATCTGACCCATTGGGTAGATTCCTTATAGTGCAGGGAAAAATAATCTCAGTTGTTTAAACTTGTAAATGTTTACCTACTAAATACCAAATCAGATTTCCTTCTTGAAAGGAGTGCTGTTGCTGAAGGGCACTGTTATTTTTGGTGGAAATTTCAACCTGACGCTCAACTCATTACAAGATGTATCAGAGGGTCGATCGCACCTCCCATTTCTTGTTCCATAAGAAGTTGCAAATCTTGTTACCAGAACATCAGTTGGTTTATGTCTGGTGGATTTAGCACCCTTGCGCCCTACTCTTTCCACTCTCCGCTGCATAAAACATACTCGGGAATTAATTTCTAATATCACACAGCGCCATTCCTCTAGTGCACATATCCCATATTGGAGTGATTTCCTTCTCAGACCACGCACCGGTCTCGTTATGGGTCTGCTCTTCAGTTCACTTCACTAAGCCAGTGATCTGGAGGTTAAATGACTTGTTGCTGGATGCGTCGGATGCCTCCACTAGGATTAAACAGGAGCTCCGTAAATTTTTCATGCAAAATGCCGGATCGACTGTCAACCCCTTTGATGTGTGGGAGGCCCATAAGTGCTATATCAGGGGCCTTTTTATCCAACATAGTAGTAGGCTTAAGATGGCCAAGAGTGAGAAACTTGTCAACCTTATTGCTGAGTTATATCACCTGGAAACTAGATACAAATGGCAGCAATTGCCAGATATTGAAGCCAAACTTCTAGAGAAGCGTGAGCAAATCAATGCATTGAACCGTGATAAGGTCAAATGACAACTACTTCAATGTAGGTGAAATTACTATGAACACGCCAACCACTCTGGTTAGCATACGCCCTTAAACCCAAGCAAGCTTTAATGTGCATACGGAGTATAAAAAATGACGTGGGAATAGCGGTACGATGCTTGTGGCATAGGATCCTGGGGAGATATTATAAAGGTGATTGTAAAACATGTGAAAAGATTGCGCTATATCAGAATATAGCGCAATCTTCTCACACATATTACATTCACCTTTATAATATCTCCCCAGAATCCGATGGCATAAGCCTGGATTCCAAGAGGACCAAAATTGCAGGCCATCTTAACGAATCTGGTCTCCCCACTATCTCACCTAAAGTAGTTGAACTGCTAGATAAACCTACTACTTTGGAAGAATTGCAATCGGAAATCTCGAGGGTTGCTTCTGGTAAAGCTCCAGGGAGTGATGGGCTTACTTTAGCATACTATAAAAAATACTTCGGTACTATTGGCCCTTATATGGTAGACATCTTTAATGAAATAGTGCATGGTCATCAACCTACCCTGGATACCTTTTTAGCAGACATTTCTGTAATTGTGTTCGTTATCGGCCAATTTCGCTTGTGTTTTGAAATTATTTGCTGGTATATTGGCTCACAGATTAGCTCCCATCCCGAATAGCATTATTCACCCTGATCAAAGTGGGTTCCTCACCAAACTTAATTGACTATGCCAGGTCTCGTAACATCCAGCTGATGCTCCTCTCCACGGACGCAGAGATGGGGTTTGACAGGGTAGACTGGTTATTTTTGCGCCTGACGTTGCAGCACATTGGTCTTACATTGCGCTACTTGCAGTGGATCCAGGCGTTGTACTGTACAAGTCGGGGTAGTGAAGAATTATCATAGCCCTTTCAGATCACAAATGGAACGAGACAGGGATGTCTTCTCTCCCTTTCATTTTGTTCTTACAATTGAGCCCCTTCTGCAGCACATACACGCAAATGTTAATATTGCGGGAGTTTGCACAGGAAAGACATTTCCTCCCCTACGACAACGCTCCGAAACCTTTTACAGGGACTCCAAAACTACAAAAACCTGTCTAAATATAAAATCAACCTTCAGATATCAGAGGCTTTAAATGTTTCCACTTTCTTATACTGTGTAGAGCTCATTGTCACCCAATTTTCCTTTCAAATGGGCCACCTCCTCGATCAAATACTTGGGCACTCAAATCCCAAGCAAACCTCTTTAAAGTGGTAGTGTACAATTTAATTCCACTTCTCAATCCTATGCAGAAAGTTCTCCAGAAATGGAGACAAAAAATTTATTTTAAAATGTACTTGGTTTGGGAGGTGTAACATCTTAAAGATGTTTCGTCCAGCATATTGTCCACCTTTCGGTCAGAAATTACAAAATTTATCTGGCACCCAGATAACCCACAGCTGAGCGTCAAAGTGTTGAGACTTCCCATAGCCTCGGGTGGGATCGCATTCCCAGACCCTGTGATATACCATCAAGCGGTATACAATAACAGTGTCAGGTAGCACAGGATCACCCAAGGCACGAAGTCTAAGTGACACCAGGACTTCACCCAGGCACCTCGCAAGGGGTGATAGGCCAGTAGCCAGGAAGCTACTGGGCTCTTTGCTGCTGGGGTCACCAAGTCGTGACCCTTGGGGTCACCCTACCTGAGGAGTAAGGCTGGAGCGGCCTCAGTGTAGGGACAGGTGGCAGGCAGATGCAGTTAGGTTCCAGGCACAGATCAGGGCAGGCGGCAGACAGGCAAAGTCAGGTTCCAGGCACAGGTCAGGGCAGGCGGCAGACAGGCAAGGTCAGGTTCCAGGCAGAGTAAGGTTCCAGGCACAGGTCATGTCAGAAATCACAAAGGAATCACGAGCAGCGTATCAAGGTAGCTGGTGCAAAGCCGCCATTACTGCTGAGAATAAATAGCCTCTGCCCCTTTAAGTAAATCCTCCTCCCCATGCTTTGTCAGTGTGAGCAGAACAGGAAGTGCTACATGTTCTGTCAGTCAGAGACAAAGAGCGAGTGCTGCGTTTGGTAGCTCGGCCGGGTACTCAGGCAGGGGATGCAGCAGTACAATTTAGCAGGGGCCGCTGTGGGAACCGACAGGTATTGTGACAAACAGGCTTATTGATTGGTGCAGTAATAGCCACTTAAAGCTATGGGTGAATTTAGAAAATGAGATGATAGACTTTTCGATCGATACCTTATTATGGGCACCTATTACTGCCGAGTCAAATGCGCTTCAACATCCTGTGGTTGGACTCACCCTTACTGTGCTCACCAAGTACCTCAAGTCTAGCGGGGTTGAACCTTATCCATCCCGGCTCTCTCTGATCATAGGCCATCCTGATTTTTTTACTAGTGTTAACGACCCTGAGACCTGGCTCCAGAACGGTATATTCTGTGCTATGAATTTTATTAGGGATGGGCCTTGGATCTCCCTACTAGACTTGCAAGCTGACAACGATCTACCAGCAATAAATGCCTGTCACGTACACATACAGCTCACATATTTCTTGCGGTCATTACTGCATCCATCTCAATGGTCATGTACTCTTTTGCCCTTGGAATCCTTGTGTGCTTCCCAGGCGGCTACACAGGGCACGCTATCATTTGCATACAGATGTCAGCTTTCTGGAACAGGCCTCTGTTGCACCCCCCTTTGTAGCCAAGTGGGAATCAAATCTAGGGCTTCAGTTTACAGAAGCTCAACGTAATCAAACGTATTTTTGCCACAAAGCTTCCATCAGTATTAAATACCAAGAGATCAACTACAAGATACTTTCGAGGTGGTACAGAACTCTTCCTCACACTAATGATTTGTGCTGGAGATGCCAAGCTGATATGGGCTCTCTATTGCATATATTTTGGGAATGCCTGAAATTGCCTTCTTTCTGGGAGGCCGGGGCCACCCTAACCCACCAGCTTAGTTCAGTATATATAATGGGTAGACCAAAGTTGTTGTTGCTCCATATTTCTGGCATGTCAGTTAAGCAAAATAAACGCTCCCTCCTTCAGCATCTCTTGAACGCCGCAAAGGCTTGCATACCGTCCTGCTGGAAGGATGACAAACCTCCTTCAGTAGCCCAATGGTTGAATAGAGTGGCTGATATCTACAAATTGGAGGATTTGATATCTGCTGGCTCTGATAATCTTGAAAAATTTACTCAGACTTGGTTCTATATGATCCAGTTTAGCACTACTCTGGAGTACATAGTTTTGACACACTGCCATATAGTAGCCAAAGTGTCTAACCCATACGCCTTCTGCTCATTGCAGTTTTTTTTTACTTCCTGTCTCCAAAAATTTGACTGGAGTTTTGCACCTTTGGATTTTCCCCCCACCCTTCTTCATCCATTCTCAACACTTCTCTTTCCCCTTCCCCCCCCCCTCCTTCCCTAGTTTAGGTTTGGTAGCGTACTTGTTTTTATGTTTTCCCTCTAATACTATGTGTTTTGCAAATTGAGGTACCGCTGGCTTTACAATGTTCATAGCAGTTTATGCGGTTTGATGTTGTATTCATGTTCTTTCAATTTTAACTATGTATTTTTGTATTATTTGTATAATGTTGGTTGTATCTCAATAAAAATGTAATTTTAAAACTAAAGAAAAGCTTAAGAAGTTTCAACCAGCAACTCTGAAATTTTAATAAAAGTGAATCCCGAGAAAAAAAAGTTACGAAAATAGGATTAACTTCACTTAAGAAAGATGTATAAACACACCCTACAGGCAAAAATAAATTAAAAGTACTTATAATACAAAATATTGACCATATAACAAAACTATTGTAAAAGAATATAATCTAATTTTTTAAAAATAAACCCAACTGCCTTGCGTTTTTTGCTATGAATCGTTACCAAGACAGGCAAAAGAAAAAATGTTAGGTTACAATATCCAAGGCAGCAAACAGGTACATGGGACTTTTCAGGCAGTAATAAATTGCATTTCCATCAATTCAGTTTACCATCTTTTAATAAAATAGCATAATAAAATATTAACATTCATACTCCATATTCAAAAAACCATGACATTAAAAAACACAGCCATCCTTAGATGTGTATCCCCAAGTATATAGGGAACATTTGATAAAAACCATGCACTCCCCTACTTTGATGTAGAGGTACAGATGAATGGGGGAGCTGTAGTAAATAATTCTCTACGCGTTTTGCGGAACCACTGTCCACTTCCTCAGGAGATATTGTATTGATTGCTAAACCTCTCCCACATACTAGGAGCATACCAAAGATGCAACCGTGGCCTTGAAATATTAAAGGAACCAGGGGTTAATTGGAACAAGAGGCAATGAGTGCAGGGCAGAGTCTAAGCAACAGCTCAGTCTTCTCCAGAGCATCTAGAAGTGAGGATGTTGTGCGGCGAGCTGCTGCCAGGTTGCGGCCCCCGTGCCCGCAAGGCAGGTGACTGCTAACCAGCAGGAACGAAGCGTGGTGGCGGAGCAAGAGCCAGAGAATGGTCAGACAAGCCAAAGGTCAGGGCAGGCAGCAATTTTTAGGAAACAAGCTGGGGTCGGTACACAAATAGTTAGGAACTGGAAGCACAAACAGGAACAGCGGAACTTGGGAGCAGAACCAAAAGGAAATTCCTGTTGCCAGGCACTTCCTTAAAAAGGGATGTCATGTGATGATATGAGTCATGTGAGCTGCAGACTCCTATCCCACCAGAAGAGGAAGTGCTGGTGAAGAGACTTTTTCAGATGTTGTTCACATGCCTGCCAGCAGATGTAGTGCATCTGCGGAACACTCTAGTCCTCTGAGGTAAGGAAGCAGCTGATCAGGAGTCACATGATCTGGACCAGAAAGTTAGCAGAGACTTGGATCCTGAAGCAGAGTTGGTGCTGGCAGCAGGGGAGTGCAAGGTAAGAGAGCTTGAAGGAGGCTCTCCCCAATGCCTACAGAGGTAGAGCCCTGGGAGACATGCAGAGTTCTCCCCAGCCCCTTTTAGCCGGGTGCACCCCCCCCCCCAGCCCTTTTGGTGACCATCCAGCTGTTTTTGGGTGGTTACTGAAGAGTTGGTCACAACACAGGACCTGCCACCAGCCTACAAATTTTTCCCAGGTGGTTTAAGGAAATTTCTGGGTTCAACACTGACATGCCTTGCTACGTTTGCCTGGTATAGAAGGTTTTATAGCTTACCATTATATCATAAAATTATCCTATGGTTTAGATTAGTATCACTGAATGATAAGGGACTTAACTCCACTTCTAAGCACGGGCTTACATTAACACCCCTAGCAGTAATCCCAAGTGTGATTCGGGGTGGATTTTCCAAGCAAAAAGCAGTAATCCCGAGTCAAATTCGGGGTCGCTTAAAACGTAAAAAAAAAACACTTACCTTATTCTGTTGTCGTGCCTTCTCTCTTTGATCTTCTCCCGGCGTGTGCAGAGACGATCTCTGGGGTCACCGGTGATGTTGGTGCATGCGCCGGTGCAAGCGGGAGGATCGGCGGGAAATTCAAATAATTTTGTGTTGGATTCAATGCAAAATAGCTGTATTGAGTACAATACAAAGAAATCTTTATATATTATATATTTATAATATAAATAAATATATATATATATTATATTTATATCATACAAGCTACTTACAGTTATATTACGTCTATTTTTTTAAACAGATTTTTGTGTTTTTTATTTAAAGTTTATTATTAAATTTAATAAATGTATTAAATATTGGACATATTTCAGTGAGTTATACCTAAGAATTATAGGCCTACAATGAAAAATAAATTTCCATGCAAAAAAAAGTAACGCTTTTGGAATGGAAATACGGACAGAATTAGAACGCTAGGGGGGTTAAAAGAACTCAAACGCCAGCAGACGGGTGTGGCCTTTTTACAATAGATGCATCTAGATCAGACAGGAAAGTTTAATTTCCTTAAGCACTACTATCCTGTGGTATATTCTGCAAAAATCGAAAGTTGCCAGGGATAGCCATACTCATCCACACCCAATTCTCCCACACTAAATCAATCCTAGACCCTCAGGGCGGGTATATTATCTTGCAAGATGTCCTGGGCTCAACAGAGGTAGTACTATGCAACATTTATTAACTCTGCTCAAATACAGTTGCTATAAAGGGTACTGTCCCTGGTATCCTCACTTTCCCACACCCACTTACTTAGGGGAGATTTCAACCTGCCCCAAATCCTCCATTTAGATTGTCATTCATTGGATGCGGCCACTTTGGTCGACGGTTTTAGACACCTGCTTCATATTTTTTGATTGCTGGCATATACAACACCCAACAGACAACATACCTTTTTTTATTAATCCCTATGACAGCCACACTATGCTTGACTACTTTTTGGTCAATACCCTAACCTTCAGGTCCACCACATCTACTGCCATGGAACCAATCACCTGCCATGGAACCAATCACCAGACTGAGACACTGGAAGCAACAGGAAGCACAGGTGACACAGGAATCCCCACAGACAGAGAGGAACACTGGAATAGCACAAGGTAATTGGCTGGGAAACAAGCGAATGGGCAACAAGTGGTTAACCCAGGAGCTGAACAGGAGAAGCACTGGTGTATAGGAAATGCTCAGCAGAACTAGGGGGCTCAGCACTAGCAGGGACATGTTGCACGAATGCTAAGGCCTGTGTCTAAGCTAGCTAAATAGCCAAGGATGATTAACAGGCTATTTCCTGATTGGCTGGCAGGAGGGGCGATACTGAATAAATCTGGAGGAGCAGGCGTGCACAGACATAGAACTGCAGGCATGCGCAGGCGCCTGCGCTTTAGCGAGGAAGAGGTAAGTGTGACATAAGTTATTATCTCTGTATACCTTAAAGTTATTTTAAAACTGTTGTCATTGCCACTTGATATTCCAGCCCCTACTGGATTTCTATAAATTTCTGGATTTACCTTTCTATAAATTTTGTTGTGTAATGTTTAGACTCCTTTTTTTGTTGTTTACTGTATATGTTGTCCCTCACCACTGCTAAAAAAAAATATTACAAAGAAATAGTCAACTTGCATATGTTTCAGACGATTAAAATGATTTTTAAGAATGATAGAGGCTTTACGTATTTAGTTGCTTACAGTTCACTCATTATAAAGAAAAGTAAGAGTTTGAAATATCGAGAATCTGATGATGGGAAATAAAAAGTAAGTTGACCAAAAATTTACAAGGGTGGCCAACAGCGTGTGGGTTGCTTGGCTGCAAAGATGTCTTAAAATTTAAGATAAGAATAGAAAGAAAAAGAAGTGTTTAAAAAAATGTGGATAGTGAACAAATGATTTATAGTTTACAAGATATAGTGAATGCGCATGGCTTTGATATACATGTTTTCAATGCACATGGATTTTTTTTTTTTTTGGTACTGCTCCAACTTTAAGCATTTTTAACTCAACGATACGTTATCTTGCTGCATTTGTGAGATGTTGCATAGGTAATTTCTATTGGTTTACTAGTTTATTACAAAATATATTATTTTTGGAATATGAAATTTTATAAAATTTTTAATTGGTGTCTCCTCCTGGATGTGCCTCAGTTCTGGACAAGACATTTTTTCTGTAGAATATCTCAGGAATCACAGGCTGGTGGATGGTCATAAGCATCCGGTACCCTGCTGTAATTATTCTGTATTAGTGTTAAAGCAGGCAAGTACAAAGTCCGGCCCGGGGGCCAATTGCAGCCAGTGTTCAGATTTCCACCGTCCCGTAGCCTCTGTCAAAAAATCAATAATATGCACCAGCACTGTTGACCACAGTACAAAATACACGCGTACAAAAAAGCTATTTTATATTTAATTGGAGTTGATCAACGACCTTGCAATTATCACCCCGCTATTCAGCAGGCATAATCGGCGGGGCGGAAGTCCCCATGTGTGCACAGGGAATCCCCTACATCATTATAGTAGGCGTGTTTTGTGCGGAACTTGCACGGACCACGCCCACTCTGGTTCCAAGAACGTGCTCTGCACGGAGCCCGCACGGACACCGGACTCTGTGCACAGGCAATCCCCCACGTCACCCTGGTGGGCATGTGCTGCGCAGGACCGGTTCAGACTACGCCCACACTAACCCTGAAAACATGCTGAATGGTTGGCCCCCCACACATTTTCACCTCACCAATTCTGGCCCTGTTTGCAAAAAGTTTGGACACCCCTGGTGTAGGGGTTTCTTCACAGTACAGCAACAAAAGAAAATGTTTAGTGTAATTGTGACAAAAAAGATTGGTTTGCTTCTTCTTTTCAGTGTCTAGTCACAGGGTAGGGAGGAGACCTGCATGTAAAAGTGAAACTGCAAAACAGAAAGTACCAGGCAGAACAGTGTTGTAACTGAGCTGTGCAAATCTGTAAATCTTACATGAAAAGAAAAACGATTTCCTTTGGCACATAATACATAGCTTATTAAGGTATTTAATTTATACCTAAATATATTATATTCCTAAATATTAAAGCGTACCTAAACCCAGAATTTTCACTTTACATAAAACGGTAGACAACCCTTTTATTTTAGGTTAAAATTCTGTTTGTTTGTGTTTTTTTTTCAAGTGCAAGCACCGACCCCCTTAATTCTTGAGGCGATCAAGAATGAATGGGAGCACAGAGCCTCCCAGAATACCTAAGTCACACATCCCGGGAGGCTCTTCGCTGCTCCTTCTCCTCCTCCTTGCGCATGCCCAAGCATAAATTGAAGGGATTCATTGAAGGAACTGTGAATTTTTTGTTTTGGTTTTACTTCCTCTTTAATGCATTTCATGCTTTGCTTGGAATTTGGCTCTAAAGGGATATTTGTTTTCTGTTTTATACCAAGACTAATTTTTACCTTCTAGGTTTACCTCATAAGTGACTCTAAACAGTATATGGCAAATAAAACCTGTTTACCTTAGGCTGAGTAAAACCTAAGCTTTGGACCTCTCTTCCTTAAAGAGATTGTGGTGTATGATGCTTTAGGTCAGTGGTCGCAAACCTTTTCAGTCCCACAGACCACTAAAATTACTGGCTCCTGACCGCGCATGCGCGGGGAGCTGGATGTCAATCAAAGGGGAGAAATATTCCTGTAGTGACTACATCATGGCATAACCCCCCCCCCCCCCCCCACAAACTCTCCCATCACAGATCTAAGCCTGCGATGGGAGAGTGGGCGGGTTTTGTCCAGGCACATAGCCCGCCCACTTCCCTGAGCCTGGGATCTGTACAGGGGGCCGTGGTCCGCGGCTCTGGCTGGTGCGTCCCCCCAGCGGGGTTCTTTTGCTGACCCCGCTCGGGGGGGGGGGGGAGGGGGCACCAGCCAGAGCCAAAAACCACTAAAATGTTCTCATGGACCACTGGTTGGCGACCGCTGCTTTATGTGTTACAGTTACAATAATTATACATATATGTTAAAGAAGTATGCAACATTTTTAGGCATCACTGCCCTTTATAATCTGTAGACTACTAAAAAAACAACACATACTGTATATATTGGAAAACTGAAAAATGTTAAACAATTGCAATGAAAATGAATCAGTTAATTAAATGAAGGGGAAAATACATGTAATATATTTAGTAGTAGATTTACTTTGTTCCACACAATAAAAAACATGGCTTCTTTATTATGGCTTCAACAATACCTAAATAATGTTTTAGACCTGGGGGTTTGATTTAAATAAATGTTGAACTTTTTAAAAACCATATGATTTATTATGTCTGCATACGTAAAAACTTGTAAATACAGAAAAATGTCAGAGCATATACATATATGTTGAGATGAACCTGCAACCTACTGGACCTGGGACAACACAAAAACTACAGAGATTTTGGTGTTTCAGGGCTGATACTCCATCAAAGTGAGATATTTGGAAATCCTTGTACCACAACTATGTGTACAGGAAGGGTATAGGGACACAAGGGAGATCAGTTTTACGATTTGAAAAGTAAAGTTTTTAGGCACACTATTGCCACAGGGTTTCGATTTACACATTAATTACAAAGAAAAAAAAGATCTTTTGTTTCAAAGCCATTGTTTCTCCTTTTTTAGAGACTCTTTGACCACTTGTATGGTACCAATAGATTGGCGTAAGGCCAATGTGGTACCTATCTTTAAAAAGGGAGCAAAGTCATTACCAAGTAACTATAGACGGGCAAGTATAACTTCTAAAGTTGGAAAGATACTAGATAGTTTCATAAAGAACCACACTGAGGAGTTTTTGCTGGAAAATAATATAAGTGATATTCAGCATGAATTCCAGAAAGTCTGAAGTTGTCAACAAATTTACAGCAGGTTAACTGTTAGACAACTAAAAAGCAGTTAATCTAGTTTAATTAGACTATGCAAAAGCATTTGAAACAGTACCCCACAGATAGGAAATTAAAAGTACCATTTCTGGTTTGCAGATAACACCAAACTATTTAAATTCTCAGATAACTAAACTTGGTTCTAAATTGCTAAAACCATTTTTAATCATTGAGTCATTTAAAATTATTTGCACATAGAGATGACCTTCATATACAATTTTGACAAATGGATACCAATTATGATTTCAATACCTCAACACAACATGTTTTGCAGCTGTGGAAGCCATTTCCTCAGTTTTACATAGGGGGACAAGATGTAAGTCCAAAGGAGTATATACATCCATATTAGAATACAAATATTACATATTCGTCATATATTAATATATATATCTCCACTTAGCAGCTCAAAAAATAGAAGTCTAATCTTAATTTTGTTCCTAGTAATGGAATCAAAAATCCTGGTGGCAGATTCTTGATATTACAGGGTTCAGTAGAAGGATCTTTAATAACCATAGTGACATATAATGCCCCAAATAAAGGCCAATTTGACTTTTTCCAAAAATTTAAATACCAGTCTTACCAAGTCTTTTCCAGGGAGATGGGCAATTTAATTTTTCTGGCCCTAGACCAGGTCTTGGATAAATCTAATGTGGCTATATACCGTCACCCCCCCCCCCCCCAAAAGGAGTCACAAGCTATCCATGTTGCTGAAACAGCATGACTTAGTTGATATATGGCGAGAACTGAATCCCTCAACAAGGGATTACACCTATTATTCAGTAGCACACAAGTATTATTCTAGGATCGACCATATTTTTCTCCAGGTCAACCTTGTACCCATGGCATCTAAAGCATGCATCATTTGTACGCCTTGGTGTGATCATGATCCAATTATTTTACAGTTGGAAGGTTTTAGAGGGAAGAGATCCGCATTTAAGTGGAGACCTAATGATAGTTTGTTAAAAGAACCTATAATTAGAGATGAAATTCATGATCAGATAACAGACATTTTTGAAATAAATAAATCGCAAGATACATCGCCTGGTAACAACTGGGAAGCCCATAAGGCTACTTTAAGGGGAATTTATTAAAATAGGTTCTAGACTAAAGAAAGCTTGCTCCCAACAAAATGAACAAAAATGTAAAGAGTTTCATGAGATCCAAAAAAAGTATAAGGAACAACTATGCTTAAGGAACAACTTGAACAAGCCTGCACCGACCTCAATTTACTTCTCACCACTAGAGCTGAAAAGTCTATGCGGTGGGCAAAACACACATTTTACAGGTGGAGTGACAAACCGGGTAAACTGTTGGTCAATAAATTAAATCCCACTCCCAAAAACTTTGTGGTCTTCCAAAGATAAAACTTAAAAATTAACAACTGTTTTAGAACCCTGAAAAAGTCATGTCGGCCTTCCATGATTTCTATAATAATTTATATGGCAAAAAAGGGGGGGCTGACACTAAAGGTTGGGCTTCTTTCTTTGATGAACTCCCTAAATAAAATACAAGCATAGAGAGATCTTAAAAATGCCGTTTACAGTGGATGAAACTTTGAAAACCCTTAAGCTTTTGAAATCGGGAAGCTGTCCTGGCCCTGACAGCTTCTCTAATGTGTACTATAGGAAGTTCGGTCCCACATTGGCCCCTCATCTAGTGGAATATTTAATTATATTAGAGAGGTCAATAAATTGTCATTAGGTGCAAACTCAGTTCACGTTAGTGTAATCCCAAAACCTGGAAAGAGGCCCCACTGAGGTGTGAAACTATAGACCCATATCACCCATAAACTGTGATCTAAAAATCATGACTAAGAGATTAGCAATTCGACTCATTTCTTTTCTAGGGGTATACATTCATCTGGACCAAGTGGGCTTTATAATACATAGGCAAGCTCCAGATCAAACAAGGAGGTCTATTGATCTCATTTTGGTGGTGCAGTCAAATTGGGACCAAGGACCCTTTAGGAAAGCAATGCTTTTTTCTCTTGATGTTCAGAAAGCATTTGATAGCTAATAGTGTAGATAATTGTTTAAATTGCTCACTTTTATGGGATTTGGACCATATTTCATTAGATTACTTGAGTCCCTCTATGACTGACCCACCGCAAGGATTTCTTTAGCAGGCTCTTTGTTTCGCCCAACCTTATAAAAAAAGGCACCAGGCAGTTGTCCCCTTTCACCCTTAATATTTGCATTGGCAATAGAGACTTTGACCATTATGATACGTTCCAACCCAACTTCAATTCCAAGACCAGTCATTAAACACATGCAAATGAAAATTATGAACTATATATGGGGAGGGAAAAGAAGCAGAGTACAGAAAGCGACCCTGTTTGCTCCCCGATTACAAGGGGGCTTTGGGGTCCACCATTTATATCATTATTTCAAGGCAGCGCAACTGGCCCAATTTGCCTTATGTAACATTTCAGGACCCAAACAACAATGGATTGATCACAACATTTCGTTATGTATACCAACTGCTGTTTCAGCATTATTATTAAGAATAGACCTTTAATAAAATGCCTATCTCTGGCCTTTTCATTATCACTTTGGGATAAACTTAGAACTAATCCGAAAGTAATGTCTCCTCATCTACCTCTTACCCCCCTTTGGGGCAATTCAGATTTTTCTCCAGTAAATGTAGTGGATTTCTCCAGTAGTTGGTGGATTGCCAAAGGTTTTGGGAGAGTCCAGAACATCATTGACGTGCTTTGATTGAAGCTCGAGATGGTTTTTGCAAAAGTTGTTTACTTCCCGGATCTATGCTTGTCTTTAGTCATTTTACAGAGAACTACCATTTAAACAAGTGTCTTGAAAGGACACTTATATTACTTTGGAGTTATGTCTTGTTGTTAAATAGTTTATTTGTACGAAAAAAAAAATTCTTTCTTGATTTTGTTATTCATGTTTAAAAATCAATAAAAATATTGAAATACAAAAACTAGAAGTTTAAAGAACTTGATAAAGAACCTTCACCTCAACCTAGACAAGGTCGGGAACTAAGGCACAGACAGGGGGACGGAAGGCAAGGTGAACAGAACACCACCAAATGAATACTTTCAGACACAGGTAAATCTGTAAGCCAAATGAAGATCTTAAAAGAGCTTTGTACAAGTAAATAGCATAATACAAAACATCCACTCAGCCGAGCCACTAACTTTGCTGAAATGTGTTCTTTTGCAGTACAATAGCACTGGTACTGCTGCCATCACCAGAATCAGATGTAGAACCAAGACACTAAATAACAAATGTGCATTTTTGACTGCACTTCTCCCCTGTAGATTCTCTTTAAATAATAAATGTAACACAGCCACTCTACCTTAACAGATTGTTTACTGTGATTCAAACAAACTGAACATATAGTAGGTATTTAAGAACCTATGCTGTCAGAAAGTATTGCAGAAGAAGAGATACCCTTGCTCTTGGTTATTGTATCACATTTACTGTCTTTAGCTCCCTGCTGTGACTGACATGACCAGTTAGCCAGACAGTCCACCAGGGTTAAAGCTTGGCTGGGAAGAAAATGCCTCCTGATAATAAGTGAATACATGCATATAAACGTTAGTTTCTGTCTGATACAAGTGATAGTGTGCTAAGTAAATGTGCTGATGCCTGCTCCCCCTACTGCTGTTACCTATAGTTTTGTGAATCCTGGATGCAGACCCAGGAAAGTGTTTAAATTGAGGAGCAACAAGTGATAACTAATTTTATTACAAAAAAAAAAAATGATTTGTTAGTACAACTAGGAAGCATTGGTGCCACACTTACCTCCTCCTCACTAAAGCACAGAAGCATTTCTCCTGCGCATGCGGGCAGTTCTGACTCTGGGCATGCCTACGCTAGCAAGCTTTAATCAGCTTCGCCGGTCAATCAGGAAATAGCCTCTTTACCATCCCTGGCTATTTAGCTAGCTCAGACACAGCACTCAGTGTTCGTGCAACAAGTCTCCACTAGTATCAAGCCCCTAGTTCTGTTAAGCTAGTTTCTGTACACCTGTTGCCTAATTCAGCATTTTCTCTGTCCAGCTCCTGTGTTGCCCAGTGTGCTGTTTCAGTGTTCCTCTCAGTCTGTGGATATTCCTGTGCCTCCTGTTGCTTACAGTGTCTTCTGTGTTCCCTGTGTCCGCAGTGACCCATGTCACTGGTGTGTCTACTGGATCCCTGGTAATTGACCCCTGGCTTGTGACCTGCCCTCTCTTGATTGCTGCCTGCCTCCAGTATTCTTCTGCTTTGTGATTTGGTACAGTGTACCGCAACCTGGCAGTAAGCAGCAGCGCAACATTCTCACCATGAGGAGCTCTGGAGAAGACCTGCTTACTGCTTAGTCTCTGCGCCTTAGTCTTTCTCAGGGCTCACACCACTTCCGCGCAAGCCGTAGCGCCCCCCTAGTGTCCCCAAGCGTGACAGTTAAAAGGCTTGTCTTGCCCGACTGTGGCACTATATATGCTTGTCATGAGAAATGGACCTCCTAATTCATTGTCCCACGCTAGCCCATTCCTTAACTGTTTGGAATAAAACCTGTTCTGTTGGGGGCCTATGTTTGAGCCATACCCCGATCTTCCCTTTATGAGGTATTCCTGATTTTTCCCCAGGCCAGCAACTACACCAATATCAATGGTGAATAAATAAGGTTTTTTTTAAGGATTGGTGATCTTTTTATACTTGCAGATTTATTGGCCTTGTTTTCCATCAGGAGCATCATGATTTAACAAATTTGGAAATTTTTTTTTTAGCCAAATTTCAATTTCTTTAATTTTAGATACCCAAGTGTTGGTCAACCCATTCACTGCTTTCTTTTATAAATCGGAAATTAAGCTTCTGAAATATCTCATTCACTTGCTGTACCCTAGCAGCTCTGGTGACCTTAGCTAAAGCTTGGCAATTCAAAACCCTTTCCATAGTGAGCATTAAAATCTAAACTCATTTGGATTATGGTCAATGATAAACACACATATACTAAAAAAAAACTGATATTTGATAAATGTGAAATTGATAATATTTGGGTCCTGTGGATTAAGAGTGTATACAATCGATATTTAAACGCATGCGAAGAGAGATTGGCACTCTTTTTTTTCCCTTTACAGCCGGCTACGTCACTCGATCTTGTGCCTGCAAAGTGCAAGATCAGGGTGACGTAGCCAGAAGGCAGAGGAGAATGGAGGTTCCTAGCCTGGGTGAAGTTGGATTACAGGATGGCGTGGCACCCAATCGAGGATATCTTCCGCAGGATCAAGGGACCTACAGAAATAAAGGTGGGAAAATTGGGAATTCTTTTTTTTTTAGTTTAGTTTGCTTTTAGTTTAGGGAGCTTGTTTTCTCCCCCCTTCCTTCCAACCCCTTTTATGTTTTCGCTTCTCTTAAGATGATGTGCATTCGTATCTCTGGTTAAAATAACCTGACAGACTCTGATGTGCCATCCATGATAGTTTGTTTCAGGCTTTTTTTTTGTCTTGACAACTTGGTTATAAATTCTTTTTCACCTTCATTGGTATTATTCTCTTTCAGATTGTCAATGCCTTCATCATAAAGATTTGTTATTAAAAAGGACCTATTCTATTTTAGTGGCCATTAGTTTCTTGATGTATGTTTGTAAGGCTGGCCACCAGAAGAAACAAAGACACCCCCCCTCCTCCCCCCATGCTAAGCCTTTTGCTTCCACTTGGGCCAGGACATCCATTGCAGGTATTAGGATGGAAAGTGATACAGCAAACTTACTTACTAAAAATCATGTCCTTGGCTGAGCACAATACAGTGCTTAAATTAAGTGCTAAATGACATTGGTGGTCTAATAGCAGTCTCGTTAAAGCATACCTAAACTCTGAATTTTTACTTTACATAAAAGTGTAGACATCCGTTTTATTAAAAGTAAACATTTTGTTTTTTTTTTTTCTAAGTGCAACACTTTTTTTTTCTCAAAAGGGCGCAGCACTGCCCCTTGAATTCTTGATCACCTCGGCGATCAAGAATTATTGGGAGCGCAGAGCCTCTCGAGGATACCTATGTCACGCATCCCGAGAGGCTGAGGTGACATTAGTGGTCTAATAGCAGTCTCCTTAAGGCTTGGTCTACATGGACAATTTTAAAAATGCATATAAAAGTTCCTACCACTTTTATATCCGTTTTTATGCACTTTTACAAGCGTTTTAAAGCTTGACTTTAAAACACTAAAAAACTTTTAAAAACGCCTATGACGCGATTTTACATAGGCGTTTATAAAATTTTTACTTTTAGGGAATGAGGGGTACATAAAACCCCTTACTCATCCTCTGAAAGGGTAAAATATGATGTGTAAAAAATTGAACGAGGCTTTAATGTTAAATTATTTTATGAAATGTGTGTGTTTGTGTAACTAAACATTTTTTTTAACAGGTTATCCCAATGACAGAATGATTCCCATGGCTGCAATCATGACATGAGCACAGCCATGGGACTCCTCCTGACAGTGAGGGATTCCCGGGCTCTAGGGGTTAAATGAGGACAAAGCTCTCCATTCACCTCTAGTGCTCTGTGATTGGCTGAGGTTTTCCATTTCTCAGCCATTCAGCAATAGACTTGAATGGGGAGACTTGTGCCCATTCATCTCTAGTGCTGACAGCTCTGCTCCCCTGATTGTTCCCCCAGCCCTAGAGGAAATGTAGTATGTGTTACAAATACAAAACACGTCACAGCTCCTCTAGGGCTGCAGGAGCAATCAGGGGAGCGGAGCTGTCAGCATAGCAGAGCTCCTCTGATTGCTCTGCTCCCTGATTGGCTGAGGAAAGGGAAATCCTGATAATGCTTGAGCTGTCATCAGGGATTCGCTTTTCTCAGCCAATCACGGAGCACTAGAGATGAATGAGCACAAGTCTCCCTATTCAAGTCTATTGCTGAATGGCTGACAAAAACGGAAAACCTTAGCCAATCACAAAGCACTAGATGTGAATTTAGAGCCTTGTCCTCATTTAACCCCTAGTGCCCAAGGATCCCTGTCAGGAGGATTCCCAGGGCTGTGCTCATGTCATGATTGCAGCCATGGGAATCATCCTGTCATTGGGATAACCTGTAAAAAAAAAAAAGTTTAGGCTACAAACACATTTAATAAAATACTTTAACATTACTTTAGCCTCGTCCTATTTTTTTTACACATATTTTAACCCTTTCAGGGAATGAGTAAAGAGGTTTTATGTACCCCTGTACTCATTCCTCAGGGTGGGGTGGTGGAGATCTGGGAGTCTCCTTATTAAAGGGGGCTTCCAGATTCCAAAGTCCTGTTAAAAACGCTTATAAAAGCCCCTATTGTTTTCAATAGAAGCTTTCGTAAAAAGCCTTAAAACACTTGTAAAAGCCTTCATTGAGTTCAATGGGAGCGTTTGCAAGCATTTACCTGCGTTTTTGAGCGTTTTCCCATGTTTAAGCAACTGCTTAATTTGAAGGAAACGTCCTGGTGTAGTTGGAATGCATGGGGATTTTAAACATGGGCTTTAAAAGCCTCAGGTTAAACGCTGGGGAAACAATCTGTGTAGACTAAGTGTACATAAACTCAGAATTTTTACCTTACATAAAACGACACAGAGGCTCCCGGGATACCTACATCACACATCCCGAAAGGCTCTTGACTGACTTTTCTGTGAATGCCCAAGCATCTTCACTGGCCATGCTGGGGTGACTGTGCAGGAGATCATTCATCCCAGCATGTGTAAGGGAAACTGGGGATGCCAGGTTTCCTTGGCAACTAAAGTTGATGCTGTGCATGTACAGCTCCGCTTCGATTTCAGAAATCCAGTGCAATCAGGCAGCTAAGACACATCACCTGTCCTTTTCTGCAATAATAACCTATCTGATCAATTTCCAGACATGTGCATTACGGCCTGGTGTCTATGCACTTATGCGTGCTGATTTTTTGCATTATCAAACCAGTCTTTGGGAATGGAAAACCAGCTTAAAGCAAATAACATGAGGACAGCTAATGTGGCTTAGCTATGTACACACATCAGATGATTCTCACCTGATGCGAATAGCCGTACTTATCTCGGGTGAGAATCTTACATGTGTACAGCAGATCCATGAACGACTGATGGAGAACAACCAATAATCATGTCAATAGAGGACAGCAACGAGGGGTGCTACTTGCTCGCTCTCTCCTCTGCTTAAAACTCTGTGTACATGTCTTGTTCATTCATCTGTCACTATTTGTCAATGGACACATTCATTCAAAATAATTTCCAACAACGAAAACTGCATGTGTGTACGCAGCCTTAGTAATCTGCCACAGCAGATCACTAAACACCCAAGCTGTGATGACCCCCTGCCATCTTCTATGGAGAAATCAAAGAAGTGCCTCCTACTTGTCCTCCCCACAGAACTGAAGGATGGTGTCTGTATAGCATGCTTGTTTTTTTCACGGTCACTAGAAATAAATGTAATGTCTGCATAAAATTTTCAGAGCAATACAGGGAGTATCTACAACAAACCATCAAGGGTTAATAGCTATAGAATCTGACATAACTAATTTACTTACAAAGAACACCAGCAACCAACTGACAGGGAAAAAAACTTACAATGAGAAGGATAATGCAAATAATGAGTAAATGGGGTTTTCAATCAAGGCAGCGTCAGCTTCATATATCGTGCAAAAAAATCAAAATCGGTTTATATATGTAAAAATAATAAAATATACACACACATCATGTTACCTACTTTCGAAACAGTTGACACTTTGAGCTGACTTGCGCCTAAGCATACATTACAACCACCGCTAGGACCCCAAAACAAAGCTTATAGGATCCGCCCACAGAATAAACTAAATAAACGCTTAACAGGAATTACACATATACCGTTCATTTTAGAAAGATAAACAGTTTAGTAAAAAAATAAATATATAGCTTGTAAGCACACATGGCTAGAAATGCCAAAAAATCAATCATGTGAAAACTATTATTATTCGTATTATTCAATTGGTACATTCCACATAGATGGTTCCAGAATCTGACGTAAAGCGAACGTTGGCTGCGCGTGCGCAGTACAGAACCTGGGTTGGGTTGCTTTAGCGTGCAGTTTTTGCTTGCTGCATTTGTTGATACTGTATCCGGCGATCATGTCTGCTTTGGGCACGTTAGCGTTTGATGAGTATGGACGACCTTTTATTATCATCAAAGACCAGGAGCGCAAGTCGCGTTTGTCAGGGCTGGAGGCTCTTAAGGTAAGAGGCAGAACAAAGCCATGACGCTGAATGAAGGCATGTAAAGCGGAGGTTGTTTGGCTATTCTTAGTGGCCACAAATTTGTTAGCATTTCATTTTTTATCTGTTGGTGTTAATAGCTCGGACACCAAAGAATGTAGTTTCACCACCGCTAACTAAGCTAGACTAGCACGTGGTTCGTACATGCAGAATGATGGCCACGGTTTATGCGGCAATATCCATATATTAAAGCATGACGAATATGTTTGCGTCATGGAGGCCTGAAAGCTCAAATAGATAACTGATGGTTTCTACAAGTCACGGGCCTGATTTTGTCAATTGCCTTTCTAGGGATTGGTAGTTCTATGTATGGCCTGTAGGATGTTAACATATATTTAGATCTGAGTGCAGAGATGAATGAAAAGATCACCCTACAGTACAAACTAGACAACACGCAGCAATAATTGCAGGAAATATGTTATGCATGTGCTGTGGACGCTTACTGTTTTCCTCTCTGTCCCTTGTGCACAGTCCTGTCATTTTTTCATCGCCTTCCCCCTCTCTCTTCCTCCACCACC
>NC_092862.1:85833417-85837240 GCF_032062135.1 Pyxicephalus adspersus | reverse complement strand
GCCCAGCACTTATGGCCTGTTACCAATCCTAGGGGCCTAGCAGTTGCCAGAAGTCACTCAGAAGGGGTAAAAGTTTTTTGCTGCTAATATGAGCTAAGCCTAACTTGATACACCACATTCATTATATTATTACACTACTACTACAAAGGATTAGACTCTTAAAACTTAGAACACTAGGAATTTGGGTCACAATACACTGCATAGGACAGTTGTGGCAAAATACATAGAATAGAAAAATTGGATATACTAACAGGGCAGGCGTTACAAAGTTGTAACAAATAATTGGGAGAAGGTAGAACACTGAAACAAGAGTTTACTGGATACCCATGGCATAAACCCCCTTTTTTACCACCCGGCTACAGCTTCCCACCACCCGGCTGAAAAAAATTTCTGGGGAGAACACTGTACCCTATAACATCCTCTCCTTACCTTAACCTCCCTGGCAGTTTTCCCCGAGTGTGGCTCGGGGTTGATTTTCCATACCAAAAGAGGTAACCTCGAGCCACACTGGGGTTGGAATTCCAGGGAGGTAAAACTCCTACCTTGTTCCAGTGGCGATGTCCGGCGTCTTCTTTCTTCAGAGAAACAAGAAGCCGGAGTGTTGTCATTTTTGATTGGTTTCTCTGTAAAAAAAAAAAAAATTAAAAAATCTTTTACAAAACAGCATCTTTACCCTTTTTTTTTCTATTAGGTAATTGGGCAGTGAGTATATGTGTGTGCCCCCTTTCCTATTCATAAAAGGTCCTCTGGAATCTGGCTTGCAAAAGGCATGTAGTCCCCTCCCTTTAGACAAAAACCAGACCACCCATATGCTCTCTTCCACACGTGTAGCCATTGGGTTGTTGGGGTCTGGAGATGTGACGCTTATTGTAATCTGGAAGCAAAATGGCACACCAGAGGAAAAAGTAGTACAATAATGAGGGGGGGAGGGCGGAGGGCAGACAGGGAGAGGGGAGGAGAGAGAAAAGGCTGGGGGGAGGGGGGGCAGAGCAGGATCCAGCGAGAGTATTGGACTGGGGCTCATAATGATGTATCCAGCCCTGCCCACCATTACCGAAGTTTTGTATAGCTGCCATTTTCTTTCTTTGCCCTCAAGCTTCTGCCTACATCATCCAATCTCACACTGCGCAGGTGTGACATTGGGTGATGTAGCCTTCTGTAAATGGGGGAGGGTGAAAAGTGCCATGCATGCATGTGGTTGGCATTTTTTCTTTTTCCCTCCAAATACCAGGTAGTCTTTACCTTTAAATAAAAGGGTTGTCTATCCTTTTATGTAAAGTAAAAATTTTGGTGATTGGTCTGCTTTAATTTTGCAACACCATGTGGAGCGCTTTTTTGTTTTTGTGGCTTACAGAATATGCTGATAAATTTGCTAAATGTAAACACAAATCTTTCTAAGGTGTTTCAAACTTTTTAAAGATTTTAGTGATGTCAAGTGAAATATTTTTGTTCAGTAGCTACTTGTTTTTTTTTTGTTTGTTATTTTTTTTAGAGATGCATAAAAGTCTCAGCCCTCAGGTGTGCTAGATTAGTGTTTGAGTATATCATCTAATAATATATTTATGTATGCATGTTTTTTTTTAGTCTCACATTATGGCAGCCAAGGCAGTTGCTAACACCTTGAGAACGTCATTAGGACCCAATGGTGAGTTGCCTCTTAAACATTAAAAGTACTTCATTATTTCCTCTATGTTAGAAATGTCTACAACTCTAAAAGTGGCTAAGCTGTTGTTTTAGCAGGATTTTGGCAATACCATGTAGAATATTTTGAGGTTCCTTAGCATTCACTGATGTACTGAAGACTCTATTCCCGCTCAATTCGTGGGTAAATCTCCAGTCTCTGGAAGAGTGGCTTTACCCCTTAATTTGCATAGGAGCTTACTAGTTTCAAAGCAGTTGATCATATGAAAAAAATACGGCAGCTGCAGGTTTAAAACCTAGTCAGCTACATATCTCACATACAAAAAATCTAGCATGTGTACAGCAGTCCCTTGACATTGATTAAAATTTACCCTGACAGATTGATGAATAACCACTGTACTTTCCTATGGAAGATAAAACAGCAGGGCTCTACTTACCAGTACTCCCCTCTCTATAACCAGAGCAGCATTATGTACAGTGCTCATTTGTTCTCCTATCACTGGAAATTATTACAATACATAGTTCTCCCTAGCTCTCTTCCAGTGGGCGACGCGCCCAGCTGCCGTGAGTCCCCCACCTGGCTCTCATCCACAGCTTTAATCCTCTGAACAGGCAACAGAGAGCCTGCTCGCATCTCTGCTCTGATCCGTTCAGAGGATTCCAGCTGCTGATAAGGGCCAGGTGGTGAGAACAGCACATCTAAGATAAGATCAGGAAACAAGCTGTCTCGCCCCCCACCCCCCCCCACCCCCTCCCTATTCTCTAGCTCATGCTGTGGCTTCTATTGAAAAATAAAGAGTAGAGTAGTAGTAGAGTGTGATAGCTGTGTGTGTGAATGCTTCTTGTCATACTCTATAGCCTTTCAACTCCCTGTATACAAACTTTCATATCTTCTAAACTGTATGTCCCAATAACTTAAAATTTTCAGGGTGCACAGAGGACCCTCATAGCTAATATTAACTACAATTTCAGTCCCCAGATGATAAGAATTTAAAGATATAGGAATCACAATTGTAAAAACTTGTGAAAATATAACAATGCTGTTTCAAAAGAAAATACGCCTAGGAGTCCATAATTGAAAATGCAAATTCGGGACCTCCGGGGCCACTTATAGAACAATTGATACCTACCTGTCACAAATCTATAACCGTCATGTTACCCTGTCTTCTTCTCTTCTTTGTACAACCCCCCTTCTAGGGAAATTGGCATAGAAAACCGAAAATGTAGCTGCAGTGGGTACAGCCCTTGGCCACACACACACACACACACACACACACACACACTGCCCTGTTACACATTACTGGCCACTTCTAACACTGGAACCCCAATTTATCTGGAATGCAAAGGAGTAGGAAACTGAAAACCTGTGGAGAATGTTTGTGGCTAACACCCTCTAAAATTTCTTCACTATGGTATCATTAAAACATTAAAAAAAAACTCAACCCATCAAAATCAAACAGTGGCTGGGGTACTGGTAAGTCCTGTGTAACAAGGAGGTACGTTTTGATGGGCAGAGTTTGTTGTAATGATGCCATGGTGATTAAATTTTCCTCCTCTTACACCTATAATTTTCTTTACCTGCACCTCTCTGTTCTTGTAAAATTAGGGTTCAAGTTAGGGAAGCGGACAGTTATGTGTAACAGGGCAGCGTGTTTTATTGGGCAGAGGTTTTTTTATGTTCTAATCATGCCATGCTAATAAAATTTTGGGGGGGTGTGATTCAGGTGTCCTCCACTTGCACCTACATTTTCAGTTTCCTGCACCTCCCCATTTCAGATAAATTGGGGATCAAGGAACAGAAGCAGTAAATGTAGCAAAGCATTAGTTTTGTGAAAGGTAGGTAAAAAGTTTAGGAGCCCCACACCAATGCTTCTTGCTTTGTAAGTGGCCCAAATTTGCATTTTAAATTTTGGACTCCCAGTTGCCCTTTCTTATGAAACGGCAACCCAAATGTTTCGAACCTCACAAGTTTTTAAACTTGTGATTCCCATATCTTGATATTCTTTAAAGAAATGATTAGTTATTAGTAGCTATGAGAGTACCCTGTACCAACAATTTATGAGATTTTGAAGGTTTGATCACAGTGAGTTGTTAGGCTGCAAAATATATGTAAAGCAGACCCCACACACACACACAGCCTGCAGCCTCCTGGGGTATTTGTGTCCTATTTGTGTCACATATT
>NC_092862.1:85804784-85833389 GCF_032062135.1 Pyxicephalus adspersus | reverse complement strand
TATATATATATATATATATATATATATATATATATATATATATATATATACTGAGATTAAGAAACTAGAAGTTGGACAAAATAGCCTATGAATAAGTTATAACACTTGAGGCTTCATTTGCATGTAAAACTAGACTTTTGCTAAGCGCTAATGTGTGTTATGTTTTTGTGTTTTTTATGTTGTAGGACTTGACAAAATGATGGTGGATAAGGATGGTCAGGTTACAGTAACTAATGATGGTGCAACAATTCTTAGTATGATGGATGTTGATCACCAAATAGCCAAACTTATGGTTGAACTGTCAAAATCTCAAGATGATGAAATCGGAGATGGTACCACCGGAGTTGTTGGTAGGAATACACTGAAAAAAGAAAAAAAAATGTTTTGTGTAGTCAAATGGCCAAAATATATGTCTGAAAATATCAAAAATCAAACAATCTTATAAGATCACAGTAGGAGTTAGCAACCTTTCTAGTTCTGGCATAATATCTGTCTTCACACAAAGAAAACCCAAGTACAAGACAAGGAGAAAAAGAAAGTAAGGCAAAGAAATGGAAAGGGAGGGGAGTAATAAGGATTAACGGGACCTAGGCCCCCAGCCTAGCACAATACAATCTCTGGGAGATTACCAGTCAGATTTCTCCGCTGTACCAAGATTGTCGTACCCAGGTGGTGTCCATATTCCAGACAAGAAAAAAATTGATTCCAGAGAAGGCTAAGACAATAATTTGAGATGCAGGAACTGACTGCTGTAACCAGCTGTCGGTCTATTTTTAATTGCAACTTTAATCTTCATTTAGTGTGGTAGGAAAGAAAAATTAAGAAAACTGGATCCAATATTAAACTGATAAAAAAGGGCAGGGTCACATTTTTCCAATACACCAACCTCAGTCCTTAAATTGGTTTTGTGTTTTAAGAGGCTTTTTCATCTGCTGATTCAGGACTGTTCCACTCTAGTCCTTGGAGGGGGAGGGGCAGGGGGGAGGTGGGTCAGAAATTTTTGCTTACCTACATACAAAAAAAAAAAAATTAATCTGACACTGTTAAGAGCCTTTACTGGTTAAACTACTGCCCGAGAGATATTAAAATATGTTTATGCCCTGGCTGGTGGGCCTGTATTGTTTTAACTATACCTCTTTTGACAGCACAGTGTAAAACTTTTGTTTTCTCTAGGTAATGAGTTTTTGCTACTCTACCAGTGATATCCCCACCCTGGTTTGAGCAGGGTTGCAGACATTTGATGTCATTAGGATTTTCTTCTTGTTGTATTTAGGCACTTTTTACCAGGATTTAAACCTCTTGAATAACTTCTAGGTAGGTGATGAATGGCTATGTTGATCTGAAAGTCTGAGGCATTTGTAACATCCTGTACCTGGACTACTGCACTTTCTGGGTGCAGTATTGAATATTATGATTACTACACTAAAACATTATTAATTCTACAGAGCCTCTGCTTTCAGAAAATATACAATGTTTTAGGTGATCTTTTTGTTTGAATGGAAATTGAATGCAGTTTGGGATTTACATGAAAAAACAAGGATCATATTAAGCAAAAAGCCTGACTTCCAAACATGGCTTTATTTTTCTCCCAAATCCAAAAGCTATTGCTAAAAATATCTTAAAAAAAAAAAAAAAAGTTCATTTTTTTTCTATATTAATATATTGAAAGCTACAAGTCTTGCAGATAGATACAACAAAGTTCACTGCTTTATTACTGTTAACTAAACTCTTAAAATGGAAACATTCATTGTGAGTACAGTCGGATTAAAATTTTTGAAAACAGTTTGGGCCCTTTATCACCATTGTTCACCTCAACCAGATAGCCTTTGTCCTGCAGTGGGAGGTTTGTACAACACTACCAGTGCAATTTTGTGTGTACTAAACTCCTTCCTCTTTGCAGAGGTTAGGGTGATGAATGATGAAGTATTTTTCTCTTATCAAATGTCAACAGGTCTCCTGGTTGTTTTTGTGTTTTTTTGTTTTTTTTTTGTTTTGTTTTCTCATCCTGTTAAATTTAGAGGGTGAATCTCCCCCCTACCCTGCCCCATTTTTGGAAATAGCCAGAATTCAAGCTACAAGGAGTTTAGGTCTTTAAAAACTCCTCTCAAGAAGTTTAGGTCTTTAAAAATCTATACTCAGAGGATCTGACTAATATCATCTACATGATCTTTTTAAAGCCAACTTCACTTCTTTCCTTACTAAAATATGTAAAAACATCTTTCACTGGAAAACTCTAGCCTTAGGATGGAGAATCTTAAACATGCTACCAACCCATGCCTGCAACCCAAGTTCCTGAGCCATCCTGTCTCTACTTAATCCAGTCACTGCTGTTATTTACTTCCCAAATCATGTTATCCCTTCTGCTTTCCCTACTTGTACGTGGGATAGCAAGCCCTCCAGGACCAGATTCTCAGTTTTGACCTTGCTGTAGTGAAAGGGGTTGTAGTGAAGTCTTGTGAGATTTGCTTTTTTTATTCCTTTCAAACCCTCAAATGCCTCAAAAATACACCACAAAACACATCTAACAAAATAACTTTAGTTGTATGTTTACCAGACCAAAGAGGACCAACATAAAAGCTTGTTAGTGTTTTCATGCAATATAGTTTTATTGGTAACAGATGGTGTTTGTCCTTACTTTGCTCTCCGCAATGAGTTTTGTTCAGTTTACTGATGGCACTGTTCAAAGCAGGAAAGCACTGATTGGCTTTGAGTACACATGTCTAAGTTCCACTGTGCATGAAATAGTTTTAAATTTAAAGGGCTGTTTTATTTATACATGTGTGTAAATATCTTGGTTTATTTTGTTTTTAATTAATTTGTTTACTGTGCTTTTTAACTTGTGAATTATGTTCTAGTTCTTGCAGGAGCTTTACTGGAACAAGCTGAACAGTTGCTGGATCGTGGTATTCATCCTATAAGAATATCTGATGGATATGAACAAGCTGCAAAAATAGCTATTGAGAATTTGGATAAGATTAGTGACAGTTTTCCTGTGGATCCCAACAACATAGAGCCTCTTATTCAAACTGCAATGACCACACTTGGCTCAAAAGTGTAAGAAGGCTGTTCTATTTACCTATAATACCTAATTAAGTCAATTTTGCAAGAGCAGAATACTAACCTACTACGCATTACAGCAACTACAAAACGCTACCTACCATATACATGTGGCTTGCCATTAAATGCAAAACAGGTTAATGTATTTACTGCCATTCCACCTGTCTGCCTTTGTGATCTTCTGACTTTGGAAGGCAGGGCAGGTAGTTCTGTTTATGCTCCAAGATGCAAAATAGAACTTTTACTGGGATGAAGACTCTTTCCAGGCCCACAACAGCACTAAGTGACCGATCACCATCTGTTACACAACTAGGAAGAGACAAGTTGGAACAATGAAGACTGAAAGGGTTAAAGCAGTTTTGTTAATATGTTGCATTGCCACACGTGTGTATACCACAGGCTCACTTTACAGCATATATTATTGTATTATTAAAATAGCTGCATGGAATGTTAGCAAGTCAATTACCAATGCTGTTTTTGACCTAGAGCTTCTGCTTTAAAGGTAATCCAAGTATTCACTAAAGACTGAAAAGGAGGGGTCTTCCCCCAAGAAATAAAATGCACACATTTGACCATTATATAAACGGGAAAGTCACCCTTTGTATAATAATGTTTTGATGCTTTAAGAGCATCATTTATGTGAGCATGTGATAGTAGTATGAGGGTGAGATAGCCAGTGTCTCCCTCTCATCACTGCCCAGCATGTATTAGGCGATAGGGATGGGACAGCCAATGTCCCATTCTCATCACTGACAATATTCTCCCATCCAAGTACTAACTAGGCCCAACCCTGCTTAGCTTCAGAAATCAGACAAGATCGGGCACATTCAGGGTGGTGTGCACTGAGCATATTCTATTAAAAAAAAAACAAAAAAAACTGCCTGGAAAATGTTATCCATCCGAGTGGGAGTGTGTAATGACATCCGCAGCAAGCACAGTGTGATCATCTGTAAAGGCTGGTCAAAATTAAAAGTACAAATTGGGGAACAGGCCACTTACATACCTTTCACCCTACCTTTCACAAATCTATAATTGTCATACTATGCTACCCTGCTTGCTTCTATTTTTTAAACCTCAATATCTCTAGAATGGCAGGTGTAGGGAAATGTAAGTGCAAGTGAAGGACACATGTAAAACTCTCTAAAACTGAGAAGTGCAGGTAAACCAAATATAGGTGCAAGTGGGGGCTACCATCCCCAAATGTTCATCACAATAGCATTGTTACCCATCAGTGCGCACCCCCCTATTACACATGACTGTACCCTTCCAGTACCTTAACCCCAAATTCATTTTGATGGGCAAAGTTTGTTCTAATGATGTCATAGGGATGAAATTTAACAGGATGCTGGCCAAAGATGTCCCATCACTTTTTTTTTTTTTTTCCCCCTGCCCCATCTGCTAGCACAAGCTAACCGATTGGGAGGGTACTGCCAGTGTCCTGATCTCATCATAACTGAGCTGTGCTACCACCCACCTGTCATGAGCAACTCTAAACTTCTGAACAAATCACAACTGAGCAATTCACTTGAATGCTTAACCTTCTTGAATTGGTACTGGAAACAACATGCATGCATGTGGCAATTTTTCTGAGCCTTGACTGTTATGTCCTTGGGGTAAATTTGCCAGGACATCCACTTCTAGGAAGATTTACAATGGTCCTAATTATTTCCTACATTGGAATGGACTTCACATTGTTTGGAGATTGCCTTATAACTCTTTACCAGAAAGATCATTTTGAATTGTATTAACACACACTTAAATGCTCCAGATCGACAAACTTCCCAAACTTCTTCCTGGTATAGAGGTGGTCAAAGTTGATGATAATTGTCAGATGAGTAGCATCTGGCTAATACTTAACCTTCATATAAGAGAAATAGATTGAAAGAATGGCTCTTAAAGGCAGCTATGTTGGTGCAAAAAATTACATTGTATTAGATATTTTGAACTATTCGGAGCTCAACTAGGCAATGAAAAAGCGTACACTCATAAAGGTATGCAATCTTACCTTTAAATTTACCCATAAAATATTAGGTTGTCTGCAACCTAATAATATACAAACTGTTATGAATGTCATACTAATATGTCATACTAAAACGTATAGCAGGAATTTCTTTTCCTCCTTTTAGTGCTGTTCTGTCTCCCCTATGTCCTTCTTCTGCTTCTTACTATTAAATACAATAAAATTTATTCTTGCATATCAATGTAGTTTCCATTAATGACAGAAGGCTTTTCCCCCTCTCCCCTACAGGATTAACCGTTGCCACAGACAAATGGCAGAAATTGCAGTTAATGCAATTTTGACTGTAGCTGATATGGAACGCAAGGATGTTGATTTTGAGTTAATTAAAGTTGAAGGCAAAGTTGGAGGCAAACTTGAAGATACACAACTTATTAAAGGTGTTATAGTTGACAAAGACTTCAGCCATCCACAAATGCCAAAGGTAAATTTAAGGTGGACCTATGTTTAAAATTTAATGTATGGCTTTGTAACAGAGACTCATTATCACATTTTATTAGGACAGCTCAGTAAAATAGCATTTGCATAATTGCTGACTAAAAGCACAGACACTTCAATACACGTGGCCATACGTAGTGATAGGCTTTTTTAATAATAAGCTAGCACCCCCCCACACTAAAAATCTTAGCTCACGAGAGCCACAAAATGGGTCTGGATTTTTTTTATAAACTGATCCTATTCTGACTGTTTGTATACCACACATTTCTAAACTTACTGCTGTCTGTAAAAAGTAAAAAATGTGTGTGGAACTTGACTTTTAAAAACTGGAGTTGAACAGCTCTGTTGTAGACATATTAGTACTTTGATATGCATATCTAACCCCCTCCTGCTTCTGATTACCTAATAATCAGGCTGTAGGGACAAAAAGATGCTGCACAGTTAAAATGCAGTAGGGAAAGTGGGCCTAGGTAGAATAGTAGCTACAAAATGCCTACATACTTGCTTTATAAATATTGAACTAATTGAGACTAGGTCTTGTTTAAACCAGAAGTCGTCAACCAGTGGTCCGTGAGAAAATTTTGGTGGTCTGCAGAAAAATTTAGACGTTGTGAAAAGACATTTTTACCTGTCACAGCAATTAAAACTTGGTACGGGTCTGGGCTTGAAATAAAAACAGCTCTCCGTCTTGCAGTAATGTCATTGAAGCAAAATATTCATAAACTTATTTAAAACAGGCAGAAACAAATATTGCACTAAAAATGTGTAATACTTAAATAAGCGTTGATTATTTTGTAACTATTAAACTAACTTTAATAATTTGATCACGTTTAAGCTTTAAAGATTTTGCTATGTTTACAAAAGTATTTATAAGTGTGTTATATTTATTAGGTACATGTCATAATATTAAAATAGAAGTTCTCTCTGATCATTATTTTACAAACTTATTTATCGCTTTTAAAAATTCATAATATTGGTCCGCAAGATTTAAAATAATGAATTTAGTCCGTGAGGTCTGAAAGGTTGGCAACCACTGATTTAAAATTTTCATACCTAATACCAGTAACTTAAATCTTGTGGTTTTTTTTTTTTTTTTTTTTTTTTTTATTTAACCTAGTAATTTACCTACTATTTAACTAGTTTACCAACTGCTACTTTAGTCTAACCCTTTAGTAAGACTTTAAAACAGACTTGGAGGCTACAGGGGGCAGTAAACTAAATATTCCACCCAAATGGGTTGTTATTGTCACTATCAAAGACCCCCACTTGAGAAATATCATGCAGCCTTCAATGGAGTGCAGATGGTGGCTCCAAAATGGAAAAAAACACCCTAGGTGAAGATTGGTGCATACCCAAAAAGATGGGGGTAAAAAAGCATTAAAAAAGTCTAAAACTGTATGAAGAAAAAAAGAATGCCATGTACAATTTACAAAATTTGATCAAAAGGCTGAAGACCCAAAGGAGAGTTGCAGTTGTATAGAAGGCAAAGCAAATTAAGCCATTGTATCATTACCAGTGTCTCTTCAGGGGTAATTTTAAAAGCTGTAATGTTTTGTCTCCTAATAAAAAATCAGAGCACCTCAACTACTTCATAATCTTTTGGCTCCACTCCTGATAAATCAAATGACATTATTTATACAACCCCTCCATTCCAAAGCTTGTCCTACACCTATTATCCCTACTTCTCTGCCACAAGTGCTGTAGGTAAATTTTTCACTCCTTCTTTTTCTATTTCCTCGAACGAGGCAGGCCCCTCAAGATCCCTGGCTCTGGTGTTATGTCAGGCTGGCATATTCAGCTCCTTTGTGCTCCACTGCCTGTGGTGTTTTGCAAATTCACTGAGTACATGACCAGCTTTAATGCCTCACCACTGTATTCTATTACCCTTACCACAGTTGTGGATACCCCTAAAGAGACCCAAAGTGGTGCAGCCCTCATTAGTGGGTGCAAAAACAGCTATTTAGCTAAGGCTATATTTTATTTTAATTCACCCCACCCCCTGTTGAAAAACAGCTGAATTTTAATTAAAAATACGGTTCTCTTGTTTCCTCCTTCCCTTGGCTTAGTAACCCACCCTCCCCCTGCACACATTTATATTTTCTAACTTACTTAGAGTTTGGAGTTGAGAGAGAAAGAAAGGGTCACCTTCTCCCTTTTCTCTCACACCACCACTCACACACACACCTTTTGCTTTGTACACTCTCCAGCCTGCTTGTTCTCTCTCATTCTGCAAGCCGATCTTCTGCTCTTTTCTGTCATTTATGCATTTCTAATCATTGCTTTGGTTTTGTAAAAGAAAAAAAAAAAACTTTTCCTATTTTATGTTTTGCCTGCTGAAATAAATGTTTGTTTCATTTCAGGAAGTTAAAGATGCTAAAATTGCAATCCTTACTTGCCCATTTGAACCACCTAAACCTAAGACTAAGCATAAGCTTGATGTAACCTCCGTGGAGGACTATAAAGCACTTCAGAAATATGAGGGAGAAAAGTTTCTTGAAATGGTTAAACAGGTTTGTGTGTAATTGATTTTTGATCACTTCCCTGCCCACAGTCGGAAGCTAGTGAAAAACTTCTCTTTTTACAGTAGCTTCAGGCACTGTGATTGACTGCTAGCAGTTTTCACATACTAACAATTATTTAAATGAACAAATGCATATTTTTGGTTTTAAACATTTTTAAACTGAGCTTTAGGAAAAAAGGACCTTCTGCATTAAATAATCTTACCTGCCCGATCCCAATTTTTGCAGTACCCCTACATGTTTCCCTTTTGTTGTGGCTATCATCTGTCTTCACTTCCTGGTTTCGATCTTTGGCCATCTTGATTGGTGCCCGCTGCCACGTTGGAATTCATTCGTTCCTGTCAGCCACAGGGGATACCTGGATGCATTGTGTATCCATGCATCCTACATTTTTTGACAAATAAACCATATATATATATATATATATATATATATATATATATATATATATATATATATATATATTATACACACACACGGTTAGGTCTTTAAATATATGGACAGAGACAACTTTTTTCTAATTTCGGTTCTCTACATTACCACAATTAATTTTAAATGAAACAACTCAGATGCAGTTGAACTGCAGACTTTCAGGTTTAATTCAGTGGGTTGAACAAAGAGATTGCATAAAAATGTGAGGAACTAAAGCCTTTTTGTTTTTTTTTTACAATCACTTCATTTCAGGGGCTCAAAAGTAATTGAACAATTGACTAAAAGGCTACTTCATGGGCTGGTGTGGGTCAATTAATCAGAAAAAAGGCCTGGAGTTGATTTGAGGGGGGGTGCTTGTATGTGGAAGATTTTACTGTGAACAGATAACATGCGGACAAAGGAGCTCTCCATGCAGGTGAAACAAGCCATCCTTAAGCTGTAAAAACAGAAAGAACCCATCCGAAAAATTGCTACAATATTAGGAGTGGCAAAATCTACAGTTTGGTTCATCATGAGAAATAAAGCATTAGTGAACTCGGCAATGCCAAAACACCTGGATGTCCACAGAAGACAACAGGGGTGGATGATTGCAGAATAATTTCCAATGTGAAGAGAAACCCCTTTACAACAGCCAACCAAGTGAACAACACTCTCCAGGAAGTAGGCGTATCGATATCCAAGCCTACCATAAATAGACGACTGCATGAAAGTAAATGCAGAGGGTGCATTGCAAGGTGCAAGCAAGCCCACTCATACGCCTCAAGAATAAAAAGGCTAGATTGGACTTTGCTCAAACACATCTAAAAAAGCCAGCACAGTTCTGGAAAAACATTCTTTGGAAAGACGAAACCAAGATCAACCTTTACCAGAATGATGGCAAGAAAAAAGTATGGAGAAGGCATTGAAGAGCTCATGATCCAAAGCATATGACATCATCTGCAAAACATGGTGGAGGCAGTGTCATAGCTTGGGTGTGCGTGGCTGCCAGTGGCGCTGGGACACTAGTGTTTATTGATGACGTGACACAGGTCAGAAATAGCCGAATGAAATCTGAGTTGTTCAAAGACATACTGTCAGCTCAAATCCAGCTGAATTCAGTCAAAATGATTGGGAGGCCTTTTATAATAGCGATGGACAATGACCCAAAAGATAACAGCCAAAGCAACCCAGGAGTTTATTAAAGCAAAGAAGTGGACTATTCTTGAATGGCCAAGCCAGTCACCTGATCTGAACCCAGTTGAGTTTGCATTTCACTTGTTGAAGACTAAACTTCGGACAGAAAGTCCCACAAACAAACAGCAATTGAAAGCCGCTGCAGTAAAGGCCTGGCAGAGCATTAAAAAGGAGGAAACCCAGCATCTGGTGATGTCCATGAGTTCAAGACTACACGCTGTCTTTGCTAGCAAAGGGTTTTAAACCAAGTATTAGAAATGAACCTTTTATTTTCAGCTTTTTCATTTGTCCAATTACTTTTGAGCCCTTGAAATAAAGTGATTGTGTTAAAAATGTTAGGAACTAAAGCCTTTTTTTTTAATGCAATCTTTTTGTTCAACCTACTGAGTTAAAGCAGTTCAACTGCATTCCAGTTGTTTCATTTAAAATAAATTGTGGTATTGTGCTGTGTGTGTGAGTATGTATATGTGTATGTATATATTAATTTAATGTACAGCACTGCGTAATATGTTGGTGCTATATAAATCCTGTTTATTAATAATACATTATATATATTTATATATATATACACACCGTGTTTCCCCGATTTTAAGACATCCCCCTTAAATAAGCCACCCCCGATTTTTGAAAAAATAATTAAAATAAGACACCCGTGAACAAGACATCCCCCGATATCCGATCCTGTGTGTGTCTCCTTGATGCTGGCTGCAGCACGTGTCCGCTCCTGGCTGCAGTGCAGAGTGAAACTGAAAGTAACAAGCCGGCATTCTGCACCAGGAAGCAAGCTGCTGATCCCTGCCCTAACGGAGATCCCTACACTTAATTACCGGTAAGTGACCGCTGTGTGTACGCCCGCTGTCTCCCGCTCGGTGAGTACTGTTTTAATTTATGTTTGCTTTTATTTTTTTATTTTTTCTACTAGGTCTTATTTTCGGGGTAGGTCTTATATTAGGGCAGGTTGGGGGAAAAGTGCTAGGTCTTATTTTCGGGGTAGGTCTTACTTTCGGGAAACACGGTAGATGGTTACTGGCCAGAATAGAAGAAACCCTTCTTTACTACTACATTGGATTAACTGCTGCAGATTCCCCTCTGGCATGCTATAATTTACAGACCAGACGTCAGTGGATCCCAAGTGGATTTTCCTTTTTTAGATGCTATAGTTGAGGTGGTCATTCCTAAAGTTTTACTTTTTTACCACACTGTCCATTATGGTACAGATGGGATTTTTTGGACAAACGTTTCTGGTCTTCGGCAACCCACTGCTGTTTTTTTTTTTTTCCAGCTCATTAAAATATTTATATTGTAATAATGAATAGCGGAGGTACCTGGCGCCCTCTTTCTTGATAAATGTGAAACTTTGGTTTACTATACTCACACCATCATAAAGATCTTTTTATTTAAAAAAATATATTTTTTTCAGCGTTCAGTTCAATTTATTTGGAATATGCAAATATTTGTAAATCAAATACTCATTGTATTTAAACATCTGCTTTTATAAACGAGGAATACAGCTAGAGTCCTTATCCTTCAGTCACATTATCCAAACTCTTCTGGACCCTCTTTAATACCTGTTTAGGAAAAAAAATTGCTGTTACATGTGTATGTAGTTCAACTTTGCACAGTTCTACAACAGATGACTTGCTAAATTAAATATCTAGCATTTTAGAAGAAATCTGCAATGGAATCCAGTCCTAAAATTAATTTACATTAATTTTAACACTGATGTATGGCACCATCCTAGACCTTCATTGTTCAATTTACCCTAGTATAGCCTTTTATTTTTTATTTTTTTCACAGAATTTGTTTATTTTAGCATATACAGTTGTGTTCAGAATATTAGTGTTAAAAAAAATTGACTAAAGCTCAAAATCCTTAAAATCAGTTTATTTACATACACACAAATGCTTTAGAAACTCGCATTCTATTCCAAATCAAAACATGAAGAAAAAAAGTATCAAATTTGTGTTTATTCCTTTACAGAATAATTACAGGCTATTCAAAATAGCAGTGAGGTAATTCATTTTATGAAAGAACAGGTGTAAATTGCGGCCCTTATTTAAAGAAGGAACGGAAGCAAATTATGCATGCTTGTTAGTGTATTTCTCTCTTAATAAAATGGGTTGTTCTAGACATCGATCAGAAGAACCGCATACTAAAAAGTTGATTGGAGAGGAAAAACATATAAAGTGCATAACATGATGGGCTGCTCGGCTAAAATGATCTCAAATGCTTTAAAATGGCAACCAAAACCTGAAAGATGTTGAATAAAATGGGAAAGCTACTATTCGAATGGCTAAAATAGCCAAAATGGCAAAGACCCTGCCAATGACTTGCTCTAGAAGGATCTAAAGTTACCTGTGAGTACTGTTAAAATTAGAAGATGCGTTTGTGAAAGCAAAGTTTTGAGATGAAGCCCAGTGTTAAAATATACTGAAGAGGTTAGTTTGATATTGACTGGCCTAAAAAGAAATGGCCCCACAAACCCTGAATTCAAGCCACAGTACACTGTATAAAGACAGTGAAGCATGGTGGTATAAGGATTTAGAATTTTTTTCACTTTAAACACACTAACTTATCCATAACACAACTGTAAAAGTTTGAAGGTCTTCTGCTTGTTTAGGAACACCCACTCCTGTTAACTGACAGTCACAAAATATGGAATTTTGGTATACACATATTTACAAAAAAGAATACCTTTTATAAATGGGCTATGAATGAATTGGTTAGGTTTAAAATGTTATAGTATTTGGAGGTGGGTGGGGAAGGGAAAGATAAGCAAATTAAAAAATAATTTTAGAAGCTGAGAGCATAGAACGCCAGTTGAGTAGTGTTTATACTCAACCTGTTCATTTAGTGGCTATTAGTAGTATTGCCCTAATCTTTACTTGTGCATTTAACACCTAAGAGCCAGACCTTTATATGCTTGAATGTTAAAGTGAACTGTAACACTGGCTTCCATTGCAGTTTTCTTCTGAAAATGCTAGATGTCTAGTTTTTAAATAGGCCAGGAAAGTGACAGGACTAATTGTATATAATTTCCAAAAAAGGGGCACTTTATTAAAATGCAATGAAAACATAACTGCTTTACTTCAAAGAACTTGACACAATAGGACTGAGCATCCTGCCTTTACATTTATAGTTAAAATTATATTTATTGAAAATTTTACAGAATAAATAAAGACATTAAAAAATATATTTTTCTGTTTCAATAAGAAATACTAGACAATTCAGGAACACAGTAATCGTAGATAAAACATTATAATAATAGCCATGATTTTCTTTGTCCCAGGAAATATAAACATCATAAGAGTAAAAGAAAATAAAGAGAATAAAGAAAGGGATAGGGGGATCGTATAAAATATTAGAAATCCAAGTGACAAGATTAAATAAAAAAAATACATCACAAAGTAGAATTCCGTAATAAGTTAATACTAAATATTGTTTTAGGCTAAATGAAATACTATAATTTTCCCAGCAAGCCCATCTAGAGTGGAATTTACTCAAACAATCATCAAAATACCTTGATTTCTTCCATCCTCATTATTTCATTTACTCTGGTAATCCAGAGTGACAAAAGTGGGAGGAGTAGACTGTTTCCAAAAAAGCAGAATAAGTTGATGGGCTGCAGCTAGGAGATAACCCCATAAGCTTTTCCTTATAGAAATTGTGGCATCTAATGAAATGGAAAGTAACCAAAGCCCCAAGGTGGGGGCAATATCAACACCATACATATCCAAACATGTTTCAAAAACAACTTGCCAATAAGGCTGTAACACAGAACATTCCCACCAAATATGGGGTTTGATACCAACACCATCCCCACAACGCCAGCAGACCTGGAACCAAAGAAAATACACTATGCTAATAAAGCAGGATCTCTAATGCTCGGAGATCCAAAGGGGAAAGACCCTGCTCTGCTTGTATCGAGTGTTTAAGGTCAGGAGACCCCTGCCATTCAATTACCTGGAGGAGAATGGAGTCCTGATGGTATAGTTCAAAGTAAGGTAAACCCATACCCTCTACCTGTTTATGCCTACACACTGAAATGTATTTTATTCTAGGTTTGTGGCCACCCCATATAAAACTAATAGAAAGTGAACAAAGTGCATAAAAAAGTTTTGGGGGAGGCAATGCGTATTCTCTGAAAAACATATAAAAGTTTAGGGAGAAAGTCCATTTTCAGAACCTTCGTCCTTCCGAACCAGGAATTGGTATAATTTTTTCTACTGCTCAAGATCCTTGGCTAAGCTCTTGAGAAGTGGGACATAATTAAAGATGAACTATACTCAAATATCTTTCAAATATGAATGTATTTTTACTTACTTGCACTAAAATGTCTTCCCTGGTAGCACTGGCTGGGTCACATTGTATCAATGCAATATATAATGATTTCTGAAGTGTTTAGAAGCGGCCAGCTTGTGACTGGCAAGCTTATGTTCTCTTCTTCGCCTGACCTCCACCCACTCCCTCTCCCTCTCTCTCTCTGCACGCAGAGCTCACAGGCTGAAAGAAGCAGGAAGCAGCTGCAGACGAAGCAATTGCACTTGAGTGACATAAGAGTCCTAGGCAAATCTGCACAATTAGGGCAATGGGAGTGGTTTAGAAACACTCCCACCAAGGATGGCATTTCCCAGATTGCACCTCTCTGCCTAGGCAGTGGAGAGACCTGGGGGTGTGGCCAGAACGTTTTTGATGTTTAAAGGTAAAAGCAAGCTGGGAAAAAAAGTATTCAGATGATTATAACTTTGGCTTATGTTATCCATAAACTAAAGTTGATTTTGTGAGTATAGGTACACTTTGAGTGTATAATTTGGAAAGATCAGCCGGAATGGCCACTCTCAAATATGTGATGTGAGAGGGACACCAAATAAAAGGAAAGTTTCTGGAGATAGTGGCAAGTGCAAAAGATAGATTACCATTCAAGGCTTCTGTCTTACAGAGATTTACGTTAAAATTACTAAAAAACCATATCTATCAAATTCCGAAAAACGGGGTGGGGAGTGAAATTAAAGGTTGTGTAATATAAAGTAGTACAACATCCACGTAAAGTGCCGCCTTATGTTGGATTTGGGGAGTCTGTTACCATGTATAGATGAATTTTGTATAATGGCTATCGCTAAGTGTTCCATCACCAGAGCAAACAGAAGTGGAGATAATGGACAGTTTTGTCTAGTGCTGTTAGCTATATTCAAGACTTACGATTGGGAACCATCGACCATTACCCTTGCCTTAGGATCAGGATAAAGAGACATGATTTTAGATCTAAAACTTGTACTAACGCCGATTTTGTTTTAAAGTAAGCTCTAAAAATTGCCATTTAACTCTGTCAAATGCTTTTTCAGCATCAACAGAGATCAGACTTAAAGGAGCTTTCTTTTTTTTTTTTTTTTTTTGCATAGGAAATTAAATGTATAGTACGTATGAATAAACCCTACTTGATCCTTGTGTATCAATGGAGGGAGATATAATGCTAATCTGTTAAGAATCTTCGCTTAAAGTTTAATATCAACATTAAAGAGGGATATAGGGCGATAAATCATGCAGACAGAGTGATCCTTTTCTGGCTTGGGAATGACAGAGAAATTGGGTAGAGCATCTGGGTAGAAACTCATCTGATTTTAGAGGTGCTTTTAGTGTCAAAATTTGGGATTGCTCTAATCTGGGTAAAGCTGTATCCATCATATACGAATAATATTTTCTGAATTCCAAATTCCAGATTTAGGAGGAGGAATACATTGAAGGTTATAGAGCTTTTTGAAATAATTTTCAAACACCTGTGCAATACCACCATGGTGATAGATTTTAGAGCCTTCTGAAATCATAAAATGTATTAGGGGCCTTTGTAGGTCTGGGGTGGGTTATTCATGCCAAGGGTTTACCACATTTATTTGCGAACTCATAATTTCTAGCAATTACTGACTGAATTTAAAATTTGCTGTAGTTCTCTGCGGGTGTTAGATAAATCAACAAAAGTACTAGAAAGTTGTCCTGTTTATGTTGGAACTCTAGACTAACTATCTTAGATTAAAAGAACCTTGATCTGAGATGACCTAGCTTTCTTCAAACGAGCCCCATGTTGAAATCCTACCCCTCTTAGCACACATTTCAAAGCTTCCCATTGGGTGAGCAAATTAGTTACATCATTGGCATGCGTTTGATGGAAGATAGCTATTGTTTGCTCAATAACAGTGCGGCACTCCTTGTCAGTAAGCAAGGAGTCGTTAAGTCTCCAGGAACCACAGAACTTGACATGGGGTGCACACCTCAATTCAGTATGAATTGGGGCATGATCCAACCATAATCTCATGCCAATGTACGAATGAAAGGGGAAATCCGATAAGAATTGAGCAATCAAAAAATTATCAATATGTGAATTTGAATTATGAGTGAACAAAAAACAACTAAAATCCCTATCCATGGGTAAGAAAATCTTCCAGACATCAACCAGACCTATTCTCTGCCACATGCGTTTGATTTTAGGGAAAGTCACATCCGGTATGCAGGAACCTCTGGAAGAAGTGTCCTCCTTGGGGACTAATGGCAAATTAAAATCAACTGCCAAGATAAGGTTATGGTAGCCAAACCTAATTATTATCCTTTCTAAATTATAAAAAAAGAAAATTGATTTTTTTTTCGGAGCATATATATTAGCTAGGGTAAAGATTCTGTTATATTTGATAGCATTGAGAAGGTAATGTCCCAATGGGTCAACAAAAGATTGCAAAATTTCAGGAGAAAAAGATTTTTTGAAATGCAATGGAAACCCCTTTGGATTTAGAGTAAGGGTTTGTACTATGCAGCCAGGTAGGATAGTAATTATTCTTAAGGGTTGGTTCTAAAATGAGTTTCCTGTAAGAAAAGAATTTTAGTTTTAGGACTTAAAAGTAAGGGAAAGAAGTATTTGATCCCCTGCTGATTTTGTACGTTTGCCCTCTGACAAAGAAATATCCAGTCTATAATTGTAATTGTAGGTTTATTGTAGGTGTGAGAGACCGAATAACAACGAAAGGACCCTTAAAAACCCAGTGCTCAAAAGTCAGAGCTTGATGTGCATTGTAATGAGTGAAATAAGTATTTGATCTCTTCTCAAAAGATGACTTCGTACTTGTTAGCAATCACAGAGGTCAGACGTTTCTTGTGGTTGGCCATCAGGTTTGCACACATCTAAGGAGGGATTTTGTCCCACTCCTCTTTGCAGATCATCTCCAAGTCAGTAGGGTTTCGAGGGCAAAGGTACAAAATCAGCAGGGGATCAAATACTTCTTTCCCCCACTGTATGAAAATTATAAAAAATGTCATTACGTTTTCTGGTACATTAAACCCCCTAACTTTCATAGAAGAAATCTTCAAATTATTACCTAGCCTCAATAAACAATTTGGAAAGAGCATTGAAAATAGTCTTGTACTTGGATATAGTTTGAGTATGTGCACAACCGTGATGGTAGTAGAGAAGAGGAAGAAGAAAATATAGAAAAAAAACACCTTAGTTGAGAACTAATTAGTGGAGAACTAATCTGAGTGACGCTATAAATTGCATCAAAGATCCGTGGTAGGGTATCATGATTAGCGAGACGGGGGTGAGGGCTCCCATTCTCGCTTGACTCATACTAAAACATTAATAACATATCTTTCTATAAAGTGCGGCCATGTTATGTGTCATATATAAATATTCAAAGGAAAAGAAAAATATATTTTGTTTATCGAGTTTACATCTTATATGAATAGCATGACCAACACTCGATTATTTAGGTCATGCTCTATACATGGGAGCGCCACTCAAGATACAAAGGAAAAGTATATGTGCAAACAATTATGTATATTCCTGAGCTTATGCTATATGATATAATATTCAAATACCATGCTTAAAAACATCCATACTAGGAGAAAAGGTATACACCAAAGAGTCTCTTCCATCTCGGCAATTTTGCATCATCTATGTCACTGTTGCAGAGGTCACTTTCCGTGTAGACTTATGCTGTTATAAAGGGGAGGCCTGCGGGGGAACCAAAGGATGCCACTGGGCCGGCCACTCGAGGATGGATAAATTAGGAAGACCTAATGCTTGTTGAAATGAAAATAAATCCTCTAAGTGCCGAAAAGTGACGAAAAGTATCCACTTTCCCATTGCTAAAAGGCAAGTTGGAAGGGGAGACCCCAACAATATTTAATATTACGTGATCTTAGATTTCCAACACAGGCTTAAGTGCTCTTTGTGACATAGTATGGCAGAAGAGATCTTGTAATAAATTATTCTGAAGCCCTTTAAATGACAAGTGGCCTGAGAGCGTGCAGCTCTCATTATTTCTTCTTTAAGCCGATATGAATGGATTCTACAAATAATGTCACCTGGACGCACTGGGTCTTGCGATATGGGTCCCAGGGTCCTATGGATCCTGTCCATTTCTATGGACTGGTCAGGAGATCTTTGCAAGAGATCGTTGAAAATGCCAGTCACAGCTTACTTTCCGGGACACCTCTCAATCTTCTAATATTCCTCCTATTTCTATTTTCCAAATCATCATGTTAGTATATCAACTGAAAAAGCATTGAGTGCACAAAAATTGCCTCAGTATGTTTCACTAAATGTCCCCTTAGATCTTCCGTTGTTGCCATCTCTGACCTATAAGTACTCTCAATCCTCTCGATTAGAGTCAAAATCAGCTTTTGTAGGTAATACTTTTAAAAGGGACTCCGTATCTTCCAAACGTGTGTTATTTCCATATGGATTAGAAGTGGGGATATCATTTGCACAAGGAACCATCTCTGAGCGGTCTCCAGGACTATTAGGAGCCAAATAGTGAGATTCAGGGCTCACCTAAGACTGTATATAGTCCTAGGCTGTTTGTGTAGCAACAGCTAGCGCCATCTTGCCACCAAGCTGACTGCAAGTTGCAGGAGTAGAAGAGCCGGTTAAATTAAAATATGATCCTGATCTTACCCTTCCAGGACCCACCAGACAACGCATTAGGTGCCCAAAGGCCATGCTTCCCCATGAAAGGTGAGTCTCTACGGAGGAAAGGAAAAAGATGAAGCCGTGGTGCAAGACAGGAGCCCTCACTCTGAGCGTCCTACTCCATCATGCGCTAAGCCTGTACATTTAGCACAACTAGCACGTGTTGCAGCTTTTTAATCGTTCTGGCTTTAGTCATCAGTGTAAGTTGGCAGAGGAAGAAAGTCAGATGTTTAGGCAGTATACTTGTTTCCAGACAGAGATAATAAGCATTGCCACAAGGACGTAAGCAGGTATGACCACGTATGGTGTGACCAAACTATAATTTTCAGTTAGTAAGATGGAAAATTTAGCGTTCCTATTTTTCTAATAGCAAATTCTTTAAACGGACTTTTTAGAAAAGTGAGAAAAGCAGACAGGCAAGCACTTAGGAGAAGAGGGCTTGTAAGGTTGCCTTAGCATAATTCTGACCAGTTATGACAATCTAAACTAAGCTCTGACAATCTAACTTGGCCTAAAAAAGAAACTGAAAAATTCTTGTTGTGCAACAGGTGGCAATGTTTGAGAAATGCTGTTGCTGCTGATTTTGGGCACTTTAGGGCGTACCTGTGAATCATTGTGGTTCTCCCTGGTGTCCACTATGTCACTAAAGGAAACAATAGTTAGACAGTGACCTCTAGGAAAAACCACAGGGCAATGTTCTCAGTGGCCGCCAACCTTTTGGGCGTCATGGGCCACTAATTTCACAGACTCCAGACTGTTGCTCAAAGGGGACGACACGTCCCCCCAGAGTGATGTCATGATGCCAGAACCCGCCCACTCTCCCATCGCAGGTCTGAGCCTGTGGTAGGAGAGTGGGCGAGTTGTGTCCAGAGTACAAAACCTGACCACCGCCCGGGGCCTGCGAACGATACGGAAGACATGGTCTGCGGCTCATGCCGGGGCACCGGTTGGCGACCGCTGTTCTATTGGACACAGAATAGCAGCTCTCTCTGTATCTCAGGTTGTCTGTTTCTAAGCCCTTCTTCTAGAGACTTTCCCTTTTAAGGCTGGACTTGACACGAACCATTAGCTACAGATGTAAAAAGAAAGTACACAACCTGTTTGTAGGAGGCGTTGTAATTTTTTTTTTTTTTCCAATTTGTCATCAACACAACTCTTTCTCCACTGCCATTTACTACATCATGATCACCAACCACTCTCCCCAAGATGTTACTGAACAGTGAAGAGGAAAACCTCTTGTGTTTAACCACTTCACTGACAGTAATATTGCAGCGCTGCATATGATTACAAGACATGTATATCAAGACAGATTCAGATGTATACACCAGCTACATTAAAAATGTTTGTTTTTTAATAATAAAATTTACTTTTATCATTTAATTATATTTTTAATTTTATTATAAAACTAATTCATATGTGTATGCAACAAAATGCATTTGCATTTTTCTTTAACGTATGATGTAGAGATAAAACAGGACTTCAAAATTAGGGGGGGTATGCACAGAAAAAAAAAAAACATTTTCTTATTTTGGAAATTCCAGTTTTGACTTTGATCAACAAATTAATTCCATTAAGGTAATTAAGGAAATTAAGGTAATTCCATACTGCTTCTAATGAATACAAATATTTATTTTTTTTGCAGATTATCGAAGAGGCAAAGCGTTCCCTCCATGATGCTCTTTGTGTTATCCGTAATTTAGTACGAGACAATCGCATTGTTTATGGTGGTGGGGCAGCAGAGATATCATGTGCGTTGGCAGTTAGCCAGGCTGCTAATAAGGTATGATTCTTTCTTGTTTTAGAGGCTGTTTTAGATACTTTTTTTTTTGAAAGCATAAAAAGGTGTTTTAGGAGACCTTACAGCAATTGTCCCCATTTGATCAAAATTTTAGACTGGCCCATCCTATAACTGAAGAGTTGCTTTGTATATTCATATAAAACAGCTGGAGCCGTAGTGGACAGACTTTTACAACACTAGTTATTTTAGGGAAAAAACTGTACTGCATGGGAAAAACTTTTTCTATCCTTAGATTTATTTCTATCCTTTTACAGATTTATTTCTATCCTTTTACAGATTTATAGATTTAGAATCCATTCCTGCTGCCTGTCCACAGTGCAATTCTGTTATGGAAGCAGTGAATGTCTTGTTGTCTCTATAGGTTCCACCCACCTCGATCTATGCCTTTCTTTCTGATGTCTGTGAGCAGTCCCTAGTTCTTTTTTTTTTTTTTTATGTTTGTTTGTTTTTTTGGCCCACCCCTTAGTTTTACTGCTTTTTTAGGTTGCAAATATTTGAATGATTTTCTGTGTCCCTCAATGGGCAAGAGGGAAAATAGGATTTTTTCCTGTTTATTGAGAAGATCATGATTCTTAAACCGTTAAGGTATGCTGCTACCACTAGTAAGCATTGACTGGACACAGGCAAACAAAAAGGCACGAGCTGGTATATAACCTTCCCTACTCACAGCATGCCTCTTTTTTCTGCAAAACTCCAAGAAGGTTGTATATCCCTTGACAGCACTTTTAAATACAAGAAACTTAACCTTTTTATGTACAAGCAAGATGCTGCACAAATCCTGTGAGAGCTATATACAGTACAATAGGTGAAGAGTCTTTGACAAGCAAAAAAATTGAGAAGTGCACTCTCAAAGCTAAAGAGCACAGACGGCAAGCGGTCATATGGAACTTCAGTTTTGGTTGTTTCTGCCTACCATCAAAGAGTTGGGCAATTTCTGGCTTGTAAACTATCTCTGCTCCAGCTTCTGTGGTTATTCAAGTACCCAAGGCCTTGATTCATACCTTGAGCATGACCTTTTGTTCACAGCATGTCTGACCATGTGGTGACACCTAATGTCACGCTTCATCAGTCAATCATTCAGTCTTTTGGTTCTGTTTCTCTGCCATCTACCAGTAGGGTTTTCTAAGAAATCATTTGATACTAAAGCTGCGTACACACGTCAGATTTTTATCGCCCGATAATCGGCATCGGCCAGATATCGGGCGAAAATAATGTACAGCACCGTTCATGCATCGTGCAGTCCTTTGTCGTTGGAACGGATCGTGAAAGATCCTTTCCAACGACAAAAATTGCACGTGTGTACGCAGCTTAGGTTTATTGGATTATTCTCAAAGCTATCCCCTAAAAAATGAGTGTTGTCTTTATGTCCTAGGTAGCCTAGCTGATATCTAATTATGAGCATAGAGGTTCTAAATTTGCTTTGTTGCCATCCTCTGAAGGTCCTGGTACTGGTCCTGATTGTGGCTGTACTGAATGGTCAAAGATTCTTAGACATCGTTTGAGAGGTGCCAGTATCGACCAGCAGTTGTAAAACTACAGTTTCATGTGTAGCATGGCTCTTCATACTTGTCTGTCTTTCTCAAATACACCCAATGTGTGTCCATATGCGCTTAACATTTGCAAAATTGTTGGTTAGCGGAAGCTACCAAAAAGGGTCTGCTTTAGGTGCCAAATATGGACCACTAACCTTTTTGGAGCTATGCTGTAAGAATTATTCTAGAGAGTTGGAGATAAACTCACTCACATCTTACAGATACAGAAGAGTAAGGTAATCCTTGAAATGCTTTTTTTTTTTTTTTTTTTAAACTCCCAAAATGTACCTTTCATTTTTTTTTTACAGACCATTCCTACACAAAGGTTTACTTAGATTAGCCATCTGTCATATTGTAAAGTCTGCATTGGAAGAAAGTCAAGTCTGTCAAGAATTTATTTTGGCATGAATGTGCTTTCCAGAAGTATTTTCTTTTTTCCCTTCACCGTAGAATAATATTTGTTTACCTGGACAATCTTTTTAAAAGAAAGTGGTCTTGGCCCTTGAGGGAACAGGAATAATTACTAAAGGCTGGTTTGGAGTACATACAGTTGTGTTTAGAATAATGATAGTCTGACATTCCTTACCTTATCAATCATGGTTTTTGGTTGAAATTATAGTTCTACATGGCAAATAATTTACTAGTAGTAGAGTAGTAGAAAACCAACAGGGCCAGCAGTCATAACATGCATGCTGCAGTTACTTTGTAATTGGATCATTGAATAAAAATGCAAAATAGGTGTCAATTTGAAGGAAGGCAGCAAATGTACATGCACAGTGCATCTCTGAAAATCTGAATAAAATGGGTAGTTCCAATCATTGTTAGGAAGAACTGCATACTTTGATTAAAAAAGTATTTGGAGAGGGAAAAATATATAAAGAATACATAAAAAGATAGGCTGCTCATGTAAAATGATCTCAAATGCTTTAACGTGGCAACCAAAACCAGAAAGAAGTGGAAGAAAACAGAAAACTTCCATTCCAATGGAAAAGAGGAATAGCCATAATGGAAAAGACCCAATCATCTCCAGGAAGATTTAAGAAGGTCTAAAGTTACCTGTGATTACTGTTACCGTTAGAAGATGTAAAAAGCCAATCTATTGGCAATAAAACCCCTGCAAAGTTCCAATGTTGGGGGAAAAAATCATGCTAAAGAGGTTACAGTTGACTGTCTTAAAGATGAATGGGCAACATTTTGTGGACTAATGAAAGCAAGATTGTTCTTTTTGGGTCTAGGGTCTGCAGCTTGTTAGACGACCCCCAAACACTGAATTCAAGCCACAGTACATTGTGTGAAGACAGTATTGCATAGTGGTGCAGGCATCATGACGGGGATGTTTTTTATACTGTGGTGTTGGACCTATTTATCACATACCAAGGATCATAGTTTGATCAATTTAAATACATTAGAATACTTGAAGAGGTCATGTTGCCTTATGCCAAAGAGGAAATTCCCTTGAAGTGGGTGTTTTAACAAGACAGCAACCCCAAATGCACCAATAAATAGGCAACATCCAGGTTCCAGACCAACAAGGTTTTACATAATTCACTCATTTTTCTATTTCATATGGAAGAGGGCAAAGCCAGGAACATCTCAGCACCCCCTTGTGTCTGTGTGTGTGTGTGTGTGTGTGTAAAGGATTTTGCGGGGAGTAAGATCTTTAACAAAAAATATCTCCGATAATCCAGAAAATTAATTGCCTTCATATAGAATTTTAAAACTGTGATGTTGATGCTAGACATGCTTTTGTTTTGTCGTGAATTTACTATAGTCATAGACTTTTTCTAATTCACTTGAGGTATTCCTTCATCCTCTTTCTGTTTAGTGTGCATCTCTGGAACAGTATGCAATGTGTGCTTTTGCGGATGCTCTGGAAACAATTCCTATGTCACTTGCAGAGAACAGTGGTTTGAGTCCTATACAAACCATGACTGAAATACGAGCTAAACAAGTAAAAGAAGAAAACCCTGCACTTGGCATTGATTGTCTGCATAAGGGCACCAATGGTAAGTTGTTTCTAATTTCTTATTTTAGCTTTTATGTTCATTTAAAGTATAAATGTTGTTGTGCATTGGTAACAAAGTGGAAGAGTTTAAATGAAAAGTTTATTCAAAGAAGATATCCTTTAACTATATCACCACTTACCTCCCCAATATTTGAAGTGCTAATTTGACCTTAACAATAAAGGCAAGTCATTAATACTACTAACCAGTATTTATATAGCGCTGGCATTTTACGCAGCAACTGTTAATTATTTAGATTAGGAAAACACTTTTCTCTTTGTACAAAAAAAAATGCCTTCAATTGTAAAATGCATTTTAAAACTACAAAAAACAATATAGTTTATGTATTCCAAAACAAAACTAGTATTAAATATAACTATTGGGAAAAGTCGATCCTGGGGCTATATAGGATATACATAGATCCATTTAAGATTGCCTTATACAAATAGATGTAAATTTTATTTTGTTCAAACGAGGGGTGTCCAACCTACGACCTGCTGTTGAGCTGTCAGATTCTGCCCTCTCCTCATTCCCTCCTTTCTCTCAGCTCATTGTCTTTCAGGGGATGGGTTGCACACATCCTCAGTTTCTCTGAGATCATGCTGCCAGCAGAGGGAGCTGGTTCTATTGTGAGATCTCAGCAGCAGCAGCATAGAGCTGTGTTCATGCTTCTGTCATTATCCCCATGTATAAATTCTCATATCTCATTCACTGATTGTCATAGAAATGTAAAATTTTCAAGATACACATGACCCTAAGAGCTGCTACTAAACCAAATTTAAGCTCTGTAAACATAAGCTGTCAGATATGTTGTCACAAGCAAAAAATCCTAACAACAATCACGTATATTTGCACGTTAAGGGGGAATATTTCAAGTACAGGGTCCCCAAATTAAGTTTGCAAGTTGGCGACCCCCTGGGGGCCACTCTCATGGCAATGAACATTAGAGTACTGCCAATTGTCCGTGCGCTGTGGTGCTCCTTAATGTTCACCGAACTTACAACACTTTGTTCAGACTGGTGGTGATGTTGCGGTGCAGTCACCCCTTAATCGTACTGTGAAACCCTGCCTAGGGGGGAGATGTTTAGAAGAAAAAAGGTTGGGCACCACTGGTGTAGGCAAAGGTGGCCACCTTATGCAGCATCCACAAAGAATCCTGTTTCCAGGGATATTTCAACCAGAAGAACCACTGGGAAGTCAGTTGGACAAATTAGCATAATACCGGTCCCAAGCCTCCCAGACTGCCTCAAATTTATCCACAGTATTTCTAAGGAGCGCCGTAAGATACTCCATGAGGCGAATCTCTTGGATCCGTGCATAAAGATCACCCATGGAAGGAGGTTTAGTCGTCTTCCATCTAGAGGGGATCAGTGTTCGTGCTGCAACTAGAACATGAGTTGCTAGTTTGCGGGGTATAGTCGGCAGTGCAGAGGAGGGTTGACCCAGGAGGTGAGAGAGGGGGTCCAGTGGGATCTGGTGTTGAACCACATTTGATAGCAAATCATTAACTCGTAACCAATACGGCTGAATAAGAGGGCAGAGCCAAAATATATGTTCTATCGTACCTCTATGTTTTCCACATCTCCAACACGTGGGGTCCACTTCAGGAAACAGTCGGTGTAAAACCGTCGGAGTATGGTACCACCTGAGTAAAATTTTATATTGGTTTTCTTTGTATAAAGTACATATAGAACTTTTATGTGCAGCTTCCCAGATATCCTGCCAGTCCTCTGGGGGCAAGGATCGACCTAGCATCTCTTCCCATTTGAGCACATAACCAGGCTTATTTGAAAGCCCCCGTGTGGAGGAGTGAAGGATGCGATAAATAGCGGAAATCGTCCCTTTAGAGAGGGGGCCTTCCATGCACAATCTTTCAAAAACAGTGAGGGGCTGGAAGTTAGCTGTAGGTTGAAGGGACAGAATATAGTGTCTAATTTGAAGATATGCATAGAAGGAGGTACGGGGGAGTTCCACTTTGTCACTTAGCTCAGCAAAGGAGAGCAGGCGCCGTTCAATTGGGTCCAGAACATGTCTGATTTGGAATAGACCTCTTTCCCTCCATGGGCCCGACATGGAACCCGAAAGACTATCTGGAATTTGCGGGTTTAGAATTATGGAGGTTAGTCTCGAGGCCGGAGATGCTAGGCCAAATTTATCTTTGCAGGACCTCCATATGCTCCTTGTGAACATCATCGGAGCCGTTAAGTCTGACTCCGCCAGTAATAAGGAGGAGCTCCACAGCATGACATTGGGGTGACAAGGGGCTATCCAATCCCCCTCCAACTCTACACCAATACTAGGAGGGTGAGTTTTTTTTTAATAGCAGGAGCGATCCATCTTTTTTTTCTTTCCAATTAATTTACATTTTTTCCTTCAAAATCCCTCTTGTCATCCTTGAAGGAAAGTGGGAACATTATAAAAAGTAACATATTTCTTCAGGTACGTGTTCCCCATGAAAGCGTTACATTTTATGTCATCCAAATGTTGAGATGTACAGCTCTTGCTGTATGCTGGTCCAGGCAGAATGCTACTGTAAGTGTATCAGTGTGAGCTGTCATGTGATTGTGACTGGGGCTAAATTCGCATCAGAGTGCCTACACCTTTAACTGTCAAAACTTTGTGGCTCTTCCAATGACAGTGGGCCAGAGTGCTCATACTTATAGCCGTCAAACTATGTGCCACTTCCATTCAGCCTCCAACGGACTTGCAGATATATACAATGTGGGCTGTTCAGAAAACTCACTCCAGTAAGGATGGGGGTGATCACTCCAACCCTCGCTTAGGAAAATTTTGCTTACCATAATCAGCCTGGTAAACACTGTGTCCCCCAAATGTTTATCGGGTATGGCGCAGGTAAGAGGATTAGAGGCTTGAGAGTTACATACCAATAGTTTGTGTGATACAGGCAATATTTGGTCAGTTTTACATTGATTTTAAGGATTAAAGCCATAACAGTATGATACATTGTACAAACCTTATGAAACATATTCAGGTATGTATAGGGAGATAATTGTTTGAGATAATTTTTTCTGAATAATTTCTTTATCATAACTATTTGAAACTGATAACATCATTTTTCCCAGATATGTTGTGGCTTTAGGGGATACAACATCTCTAGGGCTAGGATATAACCAGTCCAATACTAGGAATTAAATTATATCTGGGTAATTGCGCATAGTACCCACATTAAAACTGACTAAATTAGTGATTTTTACCATATGGAATACACGTGTTTGTAGATGCGTTTTTCTAAAAGCCCTCTTAGTCTTATATAAAAACATCCTCATCTACGTAGAATCAGATGGACTACTCTAATGGTAGAGTAGTTGACTGTGTGCTTCAGTTTGTGTATGGAGCCAAGAGAATGGTGTGACCTTCTTTGATCCATCTGCATTGGCAAGACAATTTCCACATTTCAATCTTCGGGGGATAGTGACTGTGAATTAAAGTGTCCTTTAGAGATTTGAATCTTCTATAAACCAACTGTGGATGGGGGGTGGTATATTTATGAAGGATTCGATCGATTTGTTATATTCTAGTATTCTTTGTTTGGATACATTCATGGTATTTTGTATACGGGTATTTTGTATACGGGTATACAATGTATATCCGTATATATATATATATATATATATATATATATATATATATATATGTGTATGTATGTATAGTTGCAGCAACATTCCCATAATCCCCTCAATACACAAAAATTATACCAAATAAAAAAGCAGAAGGTAACACCAAATCGGCGAAAAGATTGTTTATTTGGAATTATGTGCCCTACAAAATGAGAGAGAGGTAATGCATCTCTGTATGAATAATCAAGACGTACTCTAAACAGTCTCTGATCATAAAAAGGTGAGATTTTATACTTACCACCCAAACACATAAAGCATATATGCTAAGCAAATGTCTCTAAAACACATTCAAAATGGAGAAACAAGCATGGACAAATATGTTTAACCTTTTGGCAGTATGCTTTGTTCTGCTGAAGCACCAAAAGAGGCTCTCATAACACAGGTTAACATGTCATTTTCATCAGATATAGTTTTATGTGGACTTCGTAGTATTTTTTATGCTGATTTCAAATCTGTGTTCAGTTTTTCTCCAGCACATCTATTTTTTGTGGTGCAGTTATTTATATATTGTGTGAAATTAACCTATTACAACAACATACATACAACATTTTTTTTTTTTAAGGTTAGAGGCCTACCTGCGATTGATTTCATTTGTCATCATGCATAGAAATTGCCTTAATGATCCATACAGTTTCTGTTACGTGTGTGGTTTATTAACGACAAAAGCACAACCTTGCCAAATTATCACAGAACTTAAAAAATTATATTTCGGCTGTCTACTTGGTGACTAGGATAAATCTTGGGCTCCACGTGTCATCTGTACCAGTTGTTTCAACGGACTGTGTGACTGGCTAAATCGGCATAAAGCAGCAATGCCATTTGCAATCCCGATGGTGTGGAGAGAACTGCGAGACCATCTAATCAACTGCCTTTTTTGACGCATAAACAAAAGTGGATTCTCATGTAAAACTAAGCACCAAATTGTATTATCCCAGCCTCGATTCTGCAATTAGGCCTGTTCCCCATGATGATTCATTGCTACCCTGTTTCCCCGAATATAAGGCACTCTCTTATATTTTTTGAAATGCCAAAATATGCCCTGGGT
>NC_092862.1:85783351-85804246 GCF_032062135.1 Pyxicephalus adspersus | reverse complement strand
CGCTGCAGCCAGCATAAAGGACACACACGCAGGATCAGATATCTGGAGCTGTCTTATAAACGGGTGAGTGTCTTATTTTAATTATTTTTTTAAAAATCGGGGGTGGCTTACTTAATGGGGATGTCCTAAAATCGGGGAAACACGGTAGTTCTAGTACCGCCACATAATTGACTTGCTTCTGTAGAAGGTGATGAGGAATGCACTGGAGTTGCAGCCAGTTACAACCCCAAATCTTCTGATCCTGACTACTTGGCCGATGAAGATTCAGAACCAGAGACCTTTTACACAAGCAAAGCTGAATGATCTTGTTCGTGATCTAAATCTCTCCAAAGACAAAGCAGAACTTCTTGCTCAAGACTTAAACAGAAGCACTTGCTTGCAAAGGGTGTAACTACAGAAAACGAAATCAAAACTTGACACGTTCTTCACTAGTGATGGCCTACTGTGCTACTGTCGTGATATAAATGCACTCTTTTCTGTTTGTCACAAAAGCATGTTCCATCTGAATAGTGTAGTAATATTGATTCCTCTAAAAAAAAAAAAAAAAAGCTTGAAAGCAGTCTTGCATAATGGTAATTCCAAACCAAGTTTATCGTTTTGCAGGATGATTTCAAACAATCTCTCTCAGCAGCTGAGCTAGAAGCTTGGGATGCATTCAAGTGGCTGTGTGAAAACTTCCTGGGCAACCATATGTCTCCTGCATACAAGGAAGGAGTTTAGAAATCTGCTTGGTTCATACCAGAAACTGGGTTGTCGCATGTCATTAAAAATACATTTCTTGCACTCACATCTTCCCGGAAAATCTTGGTATGGTGCGTGACAAACGAGAACGTTTTCACCAGGACATTCAGTTAATAGGGGACTGCTACCAAGGTTTCTGGAATGAAAGTGTGATGGCTGCTTACTGCTGGATGCTGTACTGTACGACATTCCAGATGAAGGTTACACAGGCAAATCATACTCTAAGCCAGTGGTCGGCAAACTTTTTGGACTACTAGGGCATTTCAGGTGGTCAAGAAGGCACACTAGGCCAGAAGAAACAAGGTGTCCAAGAAAAGGTTTTTGCCAACCCTGACTGCAAGCGAGCAGCCTTCAGTCTTCCGCCAATCCGCAATGTAGTCTCTGTACGTGTGCGTGTGCTTGGCATTGAAATGCCCCTTGAGATTCGACCGCTTGAAAGTGCTGTTGGTGTTAGTGTTGTTACAGGGCTCTGTTGCTGCGTTGGACGAAGAATAATTCGTCAGTCCATTAGGGGTTGAGGACACGACATTCAAGGTCAACCTTCCGGAGACTGGTAGCTGAGCGTTTCTTCTGCTCTTTAGGCATAGTAATTGGGGTTACTGTGCGGGAACTTGATGATATTGCGGGAATTCACAAGAATGCAACAATTTAATTAGGCCGGATCCAACAATAAATAACTAGGGGGGCGTTAGGCCAGACTGGAATACTGGCTAGGCCGTATACGACCTAAAGGCCCGAGTTTGCCTACCTCTGCTCTAAGCATTTCTGAAGGAACAATGGTACCTGACTGACACTATTCAGTAGATCTATACCACAGTGTGCCTTATTTTACTTCACACTGAAGATGTAATAACATTCACTTCAAGGGTGCTTATGTTTTAGTACAAAATGCATGCTCGTACAATGTTAACTATATTAGTACTCATAACTCTGAACAGTGCCTGTTGGGGAAAAACTGAAAACAGATCTGAAATCTGTTCGAAAAACTGATTTAGGGAAGTTTGCTGTGGTTTCTGATAATTATCACAACTAATTTTTTGTTGACCTGTGTAATTATACACAGATGTTCACAAATCAGTTCCTCATGTTCCGGAAAATCTTGGTATATTGGTTGTAGCCTGTTTCTTTTCTTTGTCTTCGACAGCAGTGTCTCTACTGCCTGATCTGCTCCTCTAGCAGGAGATTTGAAGAATAATGGCTTTCCTGACCGTGTAACTGCCTTCTGGGTTTACTTTTGTGCTTTTCCATGTTGATTATATTACAGTGCTAGGTACATATTAGAAACCAAAAGTCCAGCTTCACATGTCTTTGTTTAGGCCCTAGCCCTAACAGTGTATATTTGTGTAAAGGTATATTTGCTGTCTAGATATTAACATTTTTTATGGTGATAAATACTTTTTCATAGTTTGTATACATGTATCTGAAATTCTATTTATATTTCTATGTTCTTTTAGATATGAAACAGCAGCATGTTATAGAAACACTAATTGGAAAAAAACAGCAGATCTCTTTGGCCACACAAGTTGTGAAAATGATTTTGAAGATTGATGACATACGCCAACCTGGTGAAACAGAGGAGTGAAAATTTTAAAGTAGTTTTTCCATTTAGAAGAAATGTTCAGTCTGTGCAATGCAGTTTTGGTTTGAATACTTTCTCCTATTAAAAAATAAAATATTATTTACCTTAATTTTTTTTTTATTACCCTGTTCTTTGTGAGGTAAAGATGCTGCATTTGCCTAAATCATCAGCACGTCTATTAGTGTATTGCTCCAGCCATCTTTTAATATTGGATGCCACATCCAATGGTAAAACAAACAAAAAAGACTTTTAAGGCATAAAAATGGACCCTTTTTAACTAAACACTTATTTATTATTCACCTAATTCACAGAAAACATCCACTTCCTCAGGAATTTGTTTAGATCTAGACATGTTTGCATAACATTATTAACAAATGCAAATCGAATGATTGAGGTTGTAGAACCCTTTGGAATTATTCTGAATGCCTTTAGGTGAATAATGTTTTTGGTTAAAAAAATGTCTATTCTTATGTCTTAAAATGTCCTATTTTTGTTTTAGTTGTTAAATGATCAGCACAATAAAAACACCTACTGTGTAGATCCCCTTTGTCCCATTGAGGGGCATGGCTTGCTTTTGGAGGTGCAACAAAAAATCTGATAAACATATATTTTAAATATATACCGTATTTTTCGGCGTATAAGACGCTCCGGCATATAAGACGCACCCAATTTTAAAGCAGGAAAATCTAGAAAAAAAAATTCTGAAAGATTTTTCCCCTTCTGATCACCCTGTGCCAATTTATCCCCTTCTGATCACCCTGTGCCAATTTATCCCCTTCTGATCACCCTGTGCCAATTTATCCCCTTCTGATCACTCTGTGCCAATTCAACCCCTTCTGATAAATTGGCACAGAGTGATCAGAAGCAGTTGAATTGGCACAGGGCGATCAGAAGGGGATTAATTGGCACAGGGCGATCAGAAGGGGATTAATTGGCACAGAGTGATCAGAAGGGGATAAATTCCCCACTCTGTGCTAAATTATCCCCTGCTGATCACCCTGTGCCAATTCATCCCCTTCTGATCACTCTGTGCCAATTTATCCCCTGCTGATCACCCTGTGCCAATTCATCCCCTTCTGATCACTCTGTGCCAATTTATCCCCTTCTGATCACCCTATTCCAATTCAACCCCTTCTGATAAATTGGCACAGAGTGATCAGAAGAGGATAAATTCCCGACTCTGTGCCTATTTATCCCCTGCTGATCCCTTCTAACTTACCGGTCCGCAGGCTTGCTTCCGGGATCGCGTGTGCAGGCTTCTCTTCGCTGGGTCTGCAGAAGGCGGTATCGGGTAAGTATGTTACCGTTTTTTTTTTTTTTTTTTTTTTTAAACTTGCATTCGATGTATAGGACGCACCCACTTTTCCCCCCCAGTTTTGGGGAAGAAAAAGTGCGTCTTATACGCCGAAAAATACGGTACATAGTATGATTCAGAAGTGTCTGGAGCTAATGAGACATTGAGTGGCAGAACATTGCACTACAAGACTATAGTGACATGAAAGCTACAGCTCACCTGTCATAGGAGAATGACATGCTGCACAAGAAAAAAAAATGCTAATCTATACAGGGTATCTCGGTAATTGAACCCTGACACCGAGCCTAAACTGACTTGGCCCCCAGCGCTGCTCACCTCAGACTGCCCCCTCCCCACTGTTACTTACACGAGCCTTCTCACACACTGAAAGGCATCCCTATAGATGTACTGCAGGGCTGCTGGTAAACCAGGAAGGGGTAAGGCAGGGCTCCGCGATCAACTCGAGTTGCCTTTGCAGTCGACCATTAGATCGCGATCGAGGTTTTGAGCACCCCTGATCTACATCAATGTTCCCCCTAACCACCCAAGGTGTCAGTCATGCATCCCATTAATCCATGTATTTTTGGTTCTGAGCACATCTTAGAACAGCTATTAGAGTATACACCTCTCAGCACAGGGAAGGAAGAGGTTGCACACAAAAGGTAAAAATTGCACCGTATTTCAATTTGCAAGTACCATTTAATAAGATTTTTTCTAAACAAGTACAAATCCAAGAATACTATTACCAAAATAGTGATAAAACACGCCAATCAGAAAAAGATAAAGGAAACCCACCCCGCCCATTCAAGTTATATTTTTTAATAATCAGAATCCAAGAATACAAGAAAGTACACAACAATGTTTTAAACTTTCTGGACATCTAAATGTATCTGGTATAGACAGTGTTTCATCCAATGCTAGCCAATTGGTCAATTAATATTTGAGACTCTGTGTACTGTCTTCCCTTGTAATTGAAGGATACACCATATTTATTGAAGATCTGAATGTACCAAAAGGGGCCTTGTTAGTAGCCATTGATATAGAGATGCTATACTCAATCATTACTCATGACAGGCATAGAAGTTATTAAAATGCTTTGAGTGAAACCAGTCAAACTACATAAAATGATTTTGTGATCTCCTTTATGATTTATTCTAATAAAGAATACGTTTGATGATTTCACCTCCCAGCGGGCAGGGGGTAGCTATGGGGGCTGGGAGAGAGCTATTCTCCAGTGAGTGGTTATCTGCATATCTTTGCTACATCATGCTGTGGCTTTTTTGAAGTGGGTTTTCAATAATTACTGCAGAATTTTTTTTTTAATTATTCAACCTCATATTTTTACAGTATAAATGCATGGGGCAAAAATCCTGGATAACACAATATCAATATCAACCTATTCAATATTATGATTCCCACTACTTCCAATAGATTAACAAAACCAAATACCAACCCCCTTTACATATGTACATGAAAATATAGTTTAGGGACAAAGGATTTTTTTTATCTTTATTGGTACAAACAGTATTAGGTAAAATCCACTATAGGTAGTCCCCTGGTTACATATGAGATAGGGACTGTAGGTTTTTTTTCTTAGGTTAAATTTGTATGCAAGTTGGAACAGGTACAATATTTTAATAAATGCAGTTAGGACAGATGTTTGTCTCAACATATTAGGCAGCACCATACCAGTTACTGTATAAAATCCTCACTGAGCTAATCACAAACAAAGCAAAACAAAAAAAAAACCATGGAGCCTAGACATTCAATTACTTCTGGATTAAGCTGTGCTTTGATATACAAAAAGAAACAACTGCAGAGTTTGTCTTCGTCATTAAAGAGTTACAGGAGGCTGCAGAGGAGCCCACAACCTCGGCTGTGTTTAGCAAAAGATTTCTTCTGCAAGTCATGTGAACCACCCCCTCCATCCTGCAAGGAGAGAAGCCCCGTTCTATCTAGAAGTTGTCCATATGTCAGATGTTTAGCTCGAGGACTACCTGTATTTAAAAAAGGCTTCCTCTGGAGGCCAATTGTATATACAAAATATCATACACAGTAACAAAAATTGACTTAGGGGCTGGTATTCCAAGTTAAACTTGATCCCTCATAGATTATGGTGACACGTTTTATGGAAACATCCGCTTCTTCAGACCACCAGTCAACCATAATCACAATCATTTCAGCTATATAATTAAACCACAAAAAACAATATATCAAAACACAAGTACAATTATATTGATATCAGATTAATTGAGTTATAGTAAATCTAAAAGTAATCACAGACTGGCCTCCTTTATCCTAGTGGTTGTAATTGAACCTCCAAATTTCATCCACTATTATATCTTTTTAGCACTCTGAGGGTTTAGGCATTGTTCCCACTTAAAGGACCACAACACCACCATACAAAACATTGGCTTACTATGTACTTCTATAGGGATTGTAAGTTTCAGCCAAAACAAAACTCAAATATCCAGTAGGCAATTTCTCATAAGAAAAGGGCTTACCTATAAGAAAAAGTACTTGAAAATTACTGAATAAATGATAAATACTGATAAAAAAAAACATCTCAAAGGGCTGAAAAGTCCTCACAACAGCAGGAGTCCTTAGAATTAATGGCACAGTCACGGTGGATGCTAAAATGTAGTTGTTTAAAGGAGGGGGTGGGGCTTACGATGTGACTCAATATGTACATAGATTGTTGGGATTTTTTCCAATCTATAGCTGAGTGTTACTGATTGCAATGAAGGAATTCCCAACTCATCTCTCCAACCCAGACTGCCTGTCAGTAAGCAGAGTATTGCAGGGTATTCTTACTTTTATTACAAAAAAACAAAAAAGAGCTCCTGGTAAGGAAAAATAAAGTCCTGCCCACTCCATTCTGGCCTGCTCTGTACATAATGGGATAGAATAGATGGGTTTAATGGAGGAATTTAGCTTCAAACCATGTCATTTCTATATATAATAAAAAGACTGTGCGGAAGGTCACAACTGGGTAAAACAATTTATTTGTCCATAACAATTTTATTAAAATAAAGGATTCCATAAAATATTTTTAAATTGTACAATTCTCCCTCTGTCAACTCGATTCTTCCCTTGTCTGCACTGATTTGGCTAAATTATACTATCTGCAGTTCATTCAAATGGTTGGCATGAGGCAGAGCGCTTTCCTTCTCTCTTCCACTCTTATCTAGCCTGCTCTGTATAGAATGGGAAACAATAGAATGGTTGGAGTGAGGCAGAGTGCTGTCCTTCTCTCTCACTCCATTCTTGCCTGCTTTATACAGAATGGGATAGAATGGAGTGATTTAAATAAGGGAATTTAGCCTTAATACATGTAATTTCAAAATATATTAAAAAAAGATTGCAATAAAGGTTACTACTGGGTAAACTATTTTTTTCTAAGTCCATACTAATTTTATTTTAATTAAAAAACAATTTTAAATTGTACTATTCTCCCTCTGTCTTCTTGATTCTAGCCTTGTCTGCACTGATTTGGCTAGATTATGTTATTTGCAATGATATCCTCCTCTAAACAACTCTATTCTAGCATTCTCCCTATTGACCTGGCTAGATGACACCTTGAAGGGGGGAGACCTCCTCTAAACAACTCCATTCTAGCACACTGTACAGAATAAGATAGAATGGAGTGGTTGAACCCCCCTAGCGGTTTTTCTGAGGATGACTCTGTGGATTTTTGTCACGGTAGCTGCAAGGCAGGATAGTGGACCCTCTGTGCCACCAGCTCAGTGGGTGGATATGTGCACAGGGCGCAGAGTCTAAGCAGCTGCCCGGTCTTCACCAGAGCCTCTAGAGGTGAGGGTGTTGCGCTGCGGGCAACTGCCAGGTTGCGTGCACGCAGAGGGAGGTGACTACTAACAAGCAGGAACCAAAACGTAGTGCCAGAGGGAAATCCAAAAGAGTAGTCAAACAAGCCAAAGGTCAGGGTGGGCAGCAAAGAAGGGTTGCCAGGAAACAGGGAAAAGGTCGGGACAGGCAGCAAACAGGAGTTGTCAGGAAACAAGACAAGGTCAGTACACAAGGAATCCGGAACAGGAGAAACAAACAACAGTAACCTGCCAAAGGAACTCCTTGTTAAGGCAAGTTCCTGTTGCCAGGTCACTTTCTCAGAGGGAGTGCTGTTGTTGAGATAATCTCAGGTGTTATTCAGATGTTTGCCAGCAGAGGGAGTGCGTCTGCAGAATACTCTGGTTCTTTGAGGCAAGGGAGCAGCTGACAGAGAATCACCTGACTTGGAACAGGAAGTATGCAGAGTGTTGGATCCAGAGGCAGAGATGGTGCTGGCAGCAAGGAACTGCAAGGAGGGTGAGCAAGAAGAAAGCACAGATCCCCTGGACCTGCAGGGATCTGTGACAATTTTACCTGCAAAAAGCAATAATCTTGAGTCACACTCGGGGTTGCTTAAAACTTAAAACACGTACTTCTCCTCAGATCTTCAGCCGCGAACTGCAGAAACAATCTCCGGGGTTTCCCAGTGACGTCGGTGCATGCGTTGTTGTGGGCGGGAGGAGTGGCAGGAAATTCAAATAATTTTGTATTGGGTTCAATACAAAATAGCGGGTCCTATGGACACGTAATTTTCCTCAGATCTTCAGCCCGAAACTGCAGAGACGATCTCCAGGCTTTCCCGGTGACGTTGGTGCATGCGTCAGTGCAGGCGGGAGGAGCGACAAGAAATTCAAATCATTTTGTATTGGGTTCAATACAAAAAAGCTGTATTGAGTCCAATACAAAGAAATCTTGATTTAACATATATATATATATTATACATGTTTCTTTACAGTTATATTACGTTTCACTATTTTTTTAACAGATTTTTTTTTTTTTAATAAATTTATTAAATATTGGACATATTTTGGTGAGGTATGCTACAATGTAAAAAAAATTAACGCTTTTTGCATAGAAATACGAACAGAATTGGAACGCTAGGAAGGTTAAAGGAGGAATTTAGCTTAAAGCAGAGCTTAACTCAAGGTTTTTACTTTACATAAATAGGTAGACAACCCATTTTTATAAAGTAAAAATGTTCTTTTTTTAATGCAACACAAAAACATTTTTTAAAAAAAGGATGAAGCACCTCTACTTTTCTGAATGGGTGCATAGAGGTTCCCTGGATAACTACATCAGGCATCTCATGCAGAAGATGATTGAACATGGCAGTGCCCAGCGCTTCCTCCCTTCCGCCAGGACAAAGGAGAATTCCAGGGAAACTGGGATCTGTGGAAATAAAGGTAAGTGTGATTGTTTTATTTTTTGATTTATATAGATGCAATTTCTCTATATGATATGAAGTCCACACTAATTTTATTTGAAAAACAAAAAAAAAGCATTCTGTAAAATAATTTTAAAATTGTACAATTCTCCCTCTGTCAACTTGATTCTAGCCTTTTCTGCACCAATTTGGGCAGATCAGTGCTGCCCAAACTTTTTTCATCTGGGTGCCACTGTTGCATTGAGAAAAAACCCACGAGGCACATTGCAAACAAACATTAAAGATGTATGTTTAAAACTAGAATAGTTTCAATTCAAAATAAAATTAAGTTGAAATGTTTCTAGTTACCAAAAGGTTACATGCACCAAATAAAATAAATGACAAATTCAGAATTTCTGCACTCACCATTTGATACTCATTTTATTATTGAAAGATACAAAACTAAATCTATCATACAGTGCTGGCCAGTCATATCTTGATCTCTGCTCTTCATTCCTGTGAGCAGAAACTACACCATACAAATCTGTCAGGGCTGCTAACCTTCTTTGTACCCCATAATCTCTGCAATGGATACTTCCAGAGAAGTGAAATGTGACAAATAGCCAAGGAGGACATGTTCTTACTACTACATCTTAAGGTCCCTACATCTCCCTGTTCCTGAAAAATTAGGGTTCACAGATGGTAAGTGGCCAGCTTTGTCTGACAGGGTAACATGAAAGGTAAAATCTTTCATATTTTGTGATGGCGCCGTAGTGATGAAATTTTAGGGAGAGTTAGCCACAAGAGTCCCCCACTTGCAATTACATTTTCCTTTTCTTACAGAGAAATTGGATTCATAGAGAGTAAGGTGATAGCTATATGTGACAAGGTAGTGTGAGATGACGGGTATAACATTTTATTGGGGGGTTGGGACTAAAGGTATTTCCTACTGGCTCCCACATTTCCAGTTGCCAACATACCTCTTCCGGGGAAATTGAGGGTCACAGAAGGTAAGTGGCAGCTCTGTGTAACAGTCACCCAACCAGCTGCTCAGTCAGTCACACTGCAGCATCTGCATATTTGACTCCAGGCGGCAGTGAGCGCTATTAGGCGTCTCCACCTAGGCGGAGTTCCATGGCATGAGGAAACAGGAAATCGCACTGCAACATCACTGCCAGTCTGAACACAGCCTTGAAGTTTTATAAACCAGCAAGTATATATTTGCACAGCACAGAGAGATTTGACAGTACCCTAATGCTCATTGCCATGGAAGTGAGACCCAGGGGTCCCTAACATGCAAACTCAATTTTTAAATGTGAAAATATCCCTGCTTATTATTAGAATGTTTTGCTTGTGACACAAGTGGTAACTTGTTATGTTATGATGAAATTTGTTTTAGTAACAGCTCTCAGAGTCTCCTGTAAATGTGTACTCTAAAAATATCACATTTTCATGACCCTCAGTGTAGAAGATATAAAGGTTTATACATAGGGATAATGACAGTAGCATGGACACAGATACAGCTGTCATGCTGCTGGGATTATTCCACAGTACAAGGTGGGCGGAGAGCAGCCACAGCTGATTGGCATATATAAAGTACAAGTCCACTCTCCCCCTCTCACGGTAGCACGATCTCATACAGAAACATAAGAGATGCCCCATCCCCTGCAAGACAACAAGCAGAGAGAGCAGAGTGGTAATGAGCAGAGTGCCGGATCTGGCAGCTCTGCGGGCCGAATGTGGCCTGCGGGCTGTAGGTTGGGCACCCCTGGGCTAGAATATATTAACTGCAATGATATCCTCTTCTAAACAACACCATTCTAGCATTCTCCCTATGGAGCTAGCTAGATTATGCACTTTAGAGGGGGAACCTCCTTTAAACAACTTCATTCTAGCACACTCACTACTGAGCTGGCTAGATTACAGACTCTGGAGGGAGAACCTCCTCTAAACAACTCTATTCTAGACACTAGCATACAGTCACTGACTGCTGGGATTCTCATTATACAGATAGTCGGCATGTGACATCATCACACCGCGTGGATGCCGTTATGGTAATCGCATACTTCATGTGTATGCCTTCCAGCAGCAGCAGCAACCACACTGAATATACACTTTGGCGGCCAGGGGCCAGGCCATATGGTGGATTTACCCACACATGGGCAACACTTATTTATGTTCACCCTTGCTTACAGGAATCCAGCAACAGGAATAGATCCAAGGTTTTTTTATGCATGATCTTCTAACAAACACAAACACACAAAATCATATTGAAAAGTACAGGTACAAAGACCAGGATTATTTTTAGGAAGGGCTGATAACTGGTAACACTCATTTAGGCCTGGATAATTGGTAGATTTTAAATTGTAAATCCACCTAGTTTCCTATGTTGATGTATTTTATCTAATGCCAAAATGTAACTCCTTTTTGGTCAGAAGTATGGTTCTTGGCAAAATGCCATCCCACTGGTGTCATAAAAGTGCTGTCTTTTATGTGCTCATATACCCACTTTTTAGTTTTGCCCACATAAAACGCTTTGCAAGGGCACTGTAACAGGTAGATTACCTTATTGGTATTACAGTTAACAAAGGTTTTAACTGTGTTTGTTTAGCTTTAAATCTTTCCCTATTAGGTGGATAAACCACTTGCTTTGTTGGTATACACACTGTTTGCATTTCCCACAAGGCAATATGCCTTTAGGTTTGGTTATGCATAGATCCTTATCCTTTGCACTGGTATAGTGGCTTCTAACTAATTTTATAAGTGATGGACAACCTATATATGTTATTTGGGTTTTTTTCTATATAACTATATATGTAAGGATCTTCTTGTAAGTAATGCTAATGTTTTTGTAAAATATTTTGTAAAATGTTGCCCCAATCTTTCCTGATTGTAGTTAAAAATCCATGATGATCCTTGTTTTTTCATCTGACCTTCTTGTTTTTTTCTCAAATAATAAATTGAAACATGAGCTATGTTTAGCTCTACTAAAAGCTTTAAACATTTGTTATTATATCCTCTCTGATGTAGTCTCTTCCTGAGTTCATCAGACTCCATTTTGAATAGTTTCATCAGAACAGTTTCTCCTAATCCTCAAGAATTAACTAGTAGGTATGCTGTATATAAGGTGTTTCGGGTGTGAGCTTTGAGCTGTTAAGATTGTGTTGAACGCTGTGGGTTTGCGGTATAGTCTGGTTTGTATTTTGTTGTTATTCTTCTAAATAATCAAATCTTGGAATGAGATTCTTTGTTTATCATACTCCATAGTGAAACTCAAATTATATTCATTTGCTCCATTAATGCCAAAAAATTTTTGGAGATCATCTTGTGTGTACCGTTCCATATAATCAGAATGTCATCTATATAGCGGTACGACCCCATGATACATTCCAAATAGGGGACTAGATCCACATTTGCAAAAAGATCTGATTTTCCCCCCGGTACAGACTAGCATAGGAAGGCACACAGGTAGTCTCCATTGCAACTCCCTGCACCTGGAGGAAGTGGAAACCATTAAAAAAAATGATTATGTGTCAATATGAATTCCAATAATTCACAAAGAAATTCATTAAACGGCCAGCACGTTTGTGTTTTCAAAATTTTATTGATCACTTTAACACCCTTGGTATGTGGTATGCAGTTGTATGAGCATTCCACATCGATGATGACCAGTACAGTATTTGAAGACACTTGGACCTCATACAAGATCTGTAAGATATGGATTGTGTCCTTCACATTGGAGGTGAATTCAATTACATGAGGTCCACATATGCACTTGTGTTGGAAGTTAAACCCTGAAATTATAGGTCTACCCTGAAGATTTATAATGCTCTTATAGGTTTTTGACAAACAATGGAAGGTAGGAACAATCAGATGGTCAACTTTAAAAAACACAGTCTCCTTTAACCACCTGGGCGTTTCACTGATGTCTAGATTTCTGTACCAAAAGCGGTATACTGTTTTTCATGAAATTTTTTTTTTAAATTGTAGACCTGTAACTTACAGAAATATGTCTAAGGGTCTAGTAGATATCATGAATATAAAAAACGTTTGAAACACACAATCATGTAAAAAAAAAAAAATTACTTTTAATAAAAGTAAATAAAAAACACAAAAATCAGCTTAAACAAGAATACATAAATAAATCGAAAATACTGAAAATGCAATAACTCGGTATACTGTATAGTAATATATTTTTCTAAAACACCTCCCCAGTGTGGTAAATTTTAAAACAATCCAATGTCACATAACTATATATATATAAAACCACATAAATATATTTTGTATTATTTTGTATTGGATTGGATACAGGACTTTGTGTTGAATCCAATACAAAATATTTGAATTTCCCGCTACGACCCCCATCGACGGGCGCATGCACGGACATCATCAGGAATCGCCAAGGGACGCGTACGCGAATGCCAGGTATTCTAATTCTTTCCAAACTTCTGTACTTCCATGCAAAAACTGTTACATTTTTGGCATAGAAATTTATTTTGGATTGTAGACTATAATTCACCGAATTACTCAATAATTACTTATAATTCACCTAATTACCGCATAACTCACCGAAATATGTCTAAAATTTTATAAATTTAATAAAAAAAATTTTTATAAAACAAAAAAAAAAATCTTTAAAAAAAAAAAACTTAAAACAAAATAGTGTATAATGTAATTTAATTGTACAGTAGCTAAAATAATATATATATAATACAATTATATATATATTATATAAAGATTTCTTTGTATTTGACTCAATACAGCTTTTTTGTATTGAGTTCAATACAAAGTTATTTGAATTTCTGACCCGCTTCCCGCACCAACGCATGCAGCGACGTCACCGGGAAACCCCTGCACTCGCTTGGGAGAAGACAGAAGAGGACTGACGTGTCCGGAGGAGCTGCGGGGACCGGGTAAGTATATTCTTTCAATTGTAATCCAATTGTCATACAATGTATGACAATCGGATTGCAATATAATGTTTGTTTACCCACCTGAGAAAAGTTCGGGTTTAACACTTTTTTAAAGTGTTTTTACCCCGAACCAAGGTCGGGTTTAACGGCCAGGTGGTTAAAATAAGGCCTTTTTTTAAATTCATTTTTATTGAGGTTAAACAGTGGAAAAAGAGTACACACATTTTGGTATTTCAAACAATTAACAAGAACAAAAAAGAGAATAAACAATATAAATTTTTTTCTTTGTTTTCCAACAGAAGTTCAAAACGGTACATGTTTTTCACAGGAGGCAAAAAGTTAGGTCAATACTTTTCAATAGAATATACAACAATTATACAGCAATAATAGTTCACAGGAAATGGGCATATTTACCATCACAAAACAATAGGGGGGTCATTTACTAGTTCCCTTTCAAGGTACCATGTAGTGTGACGGAAGCAATTATACAATTTTGTTTTGTTAGCCAGGTTTAGTGTATCAATAAAGCTTTCCCAAATTTCAAAAAAGAGTTGGGTTTTAGATTCCTTGTGAAATGAACCCTCTATTATTTCCATTCGGAACAGTTCTTTAGTCAGCAATTTAGTCATAAAAAGACGCATCGTGGGGGGAGTGGGTTCTAGCCAGCAATGAAGAATGGTTTTCTTAGCAATAGCCGAGAGTAGAAGTGCTAGTCTTTTAGTGCCCCTGGTAAATCAGACTACCCCAAACTCCACTAAACCAAAAATTACCCATTCTGGTGTGAATGGTATGTAATTCAGTAGATATCAATGAATATATTGTACCACTCGTCTCCAGAATTGCTTAATATTCGGGCATTCCCAGAGGTTATGTACTGCTATCTGAAAGACCCATATAATAGGCTCTCTGAGGTGGGATATAATTCCTATGAAAAAGTCTAAAAAACATTTCTTTATATTAAACTGCTGGAATGGCCTTCCAAGTCAATTTATACATTTGCAGGATTTTCGAAACTGGCAGGTCGGGAAAATAAGCCCGCCATTTTGCCATGCTTACCATAGATGTTTCATAGTTCAGGTCAGTTCTAAGGAATTCACACAATACAATTAAGAGATAGCCTTTGTGGGAACTTGGGGGGACAACAACATTTTATCTAATGGATTATCCCAATCTCAAGGAGTTAACTTTATAGCAATACGTACTTCATACATCCTGATTTGGATAATTAAAAAAATACTATCTGCCATAAAAGGGAATCTGTTTTTTAATTCCAAAAAGGAATATGCTTTATGAGTATCAGGATCAATCAGTAATCTGACTGAAGTGAGACCTCGGTTTGCCCATATAGTTAGCAAAGAAGAGTTATTTCCTGGTGTAAATTCAGCATTGCCTATAAGGGGAAGATACAAGGAATTATGTGCATTAAGAGATTCTGTTTTCCAAAAGAAATGCCATAGTTGCCGCAAAGAGTAAATTAAAGGGTTTAATTGAATCTCCTCTGATAGGAGTTCTTTGTGGGTGTGTAAAATGGCCACGGGGTTCAGAGATGTATGTAATGAAAAATCCACCTGCAGATTCATGTAATAAGATGTGCCATGTATCCAATCTTTTAAAATATGCTGCAATGCTGCTTGATTGTAAAGGGCTACATCTGGTAGATTTAATTCACCATTTTTCGTGGTTTGCTAGAGGATAGTGCTACTGGCTACAGCATGTTTGCTACCCCATATAAATGAATTGAACAAAAGGTTAATTAGGTTTAGATCTTTAGTCGGTAAAAAAATTGGAAGTATTTGGAAAAGGAAAAGTACCCTGGGAAAGGAGATCATTTTAATTAGTGCCACTCGCCTCATAAAGGAAAGTGTAAGAGATGCCCACATTTTAAAATTGTTCTTCATGGATCATATAGCTTTTGTGAAATTCAAAGAGTAAAGTTTTGCAGTGTTTTTGGGTATCAATACTCCCAAAATATCGAAAATGTGACTTAGCCCACTGGAATGGAAATAAGGAGCTCCAATTCAGTTTGTGTTTGGGAAACAGAAAAAGGGCCACAGATTTATCAAAGTTTATAGTAAAACCTGATATTTTTGAAATGCCTGAAAAGCGGACATGATAAAATGTAAGGACTCTTTTGGGCTGGCAATGAACAACAGAATATCGTCTGCAAAAGCAGTAATTTTCATTTCCACAGAACCGAACTTTATACCAGTGAATCTGGAATCTAATTCTAAAATACGCAGTATTTGGAATCTAGTGCGAGATTAAACAGCAAAGGAGATAGGGGGCATCCTTGCCTTGTTCCACTATGCATGGTAATAAGTGCTGATTTGTTACAATAGGATGAGTGGAAGGGTGGTTATACAAAAACTTTATATAGGTTTGAAAGCGAGTGCCAAATTGTCTATAGGCAAGCAGTGAGTGTGGATATGGCCAGAGAATCTTATCAAACGCTTTTTCTGCGTCGAGACTCAAAAGTATATGGTTTTTGTTATACTTAAGTGTGGTCGCAGCAATAGCTGTGAGTATTGCAATGGAAATATGTAGCCAATTGAGCGTAGGTTGCAAGCGACCTGCCATCTTGCCACATCACTTTGTAATCAGTGTTGAGTAAGGCAATTGGCCTGTAAGACGAAGGACACTCTGTGTTTTTATAAGGTTTGGGAATCAATGAAGTGTGGGCTTTTTTGAAGTTTAGAAAAGATATTTGATTATCTAGAATACCATTATAAATTTCCAGCAATAGGGGGAGAGATAAGATTCCAGCAGTTTAAAAAATTTAGCAGGTAGACCATCCGGACCCAGGGTTTTATTTAAAGGGAGGGTTTTAATAGCTCTCGCAATCTCTTCAATCTGTACCGGGGCATTTAAACTTTCTTGCTGGGAGGTTGACAAAGTTGGTAAGTCTACTTTTTGCAAAAACGCCAGATGTCAGATTCTGCAGGAGATTGTGCAGAGTAAATTTGCGTGTAGTAAGTTTCAAAAATAATAAAAATCATTCTGCTTGTGACATTTAGCACCCAAGGAACTTTGTGAAATATGGATAGAATGGTTGGGTTTCTGTGGAGATGCCAAATTAGCCAAGAGAGGTCCTGCTTTATTTCCCCAACGATAAAATATATATTTGGTATTGCATGCTTTAAGTAATGCGTTGGTGTGTAAATGGTTGTCCAAAATCATTGCTGCTTGCAACCAGGCCTGTCTGTTAAGAGTCCGTAGGGTCAAGTATATGGGTTCTATGAGCTGCCCCAACATTGTCATATAAGGATTTGCATAATTTTTTTTTTTCCGCCCTTTGTCTAGTCACATAGGATGAAATCTGTCCTCTCATAACTGCTTTTCCTATTTCCCAAAGCAAGACCAGGTCCTCCCAATGATAAATATTGTCATCCTGGAAGTTAGTCCAGGAAGGTAATAAAAAGGATTGAAATGCTGGGGAGGAGGAGAGATATGTGGGGAAGCGCCATCTAGGAGATTGAGTAATTGGGTGTACCAATTCTAGCTTCAATGATGCTGGAGCATGGTTTGATAAAAAGATCAGGTGATATACAGTTTTTTCGATTTTGTGGAAGAGTGAATCCAGGGATAAGAAGAAATCAATGCAGGAGAAGGTTTTATAAACCTGAACAAGAATAATCTCTCTGGGTCGGATTATGTGTTCCTCAAGGGTCTAGAAGTAACAGCGATTCCATGAAATTGTACAGTACATTTGAGCGGGGAGCTGAATGTGTTTTCGATCTATCTACAATAGGGTCTGGGGCCTAATTAAAGTCTCCTCCTAATATTAAATTTGAATAATCACTGGATAAAAGTAACTCAGAGATTTGAGTGAAAAAATGGGCGTTAGGGCCATTGGGTGCATAAATGTTAAGTGAGGTGGTTCCCTGAATAACCATTTTTAACAACAAGTAGCGTGAGTTCTTATCTATTTGTACATCAAATAATTGATAAGTTAATGATTTATGGAAGATTATAGCCACTCCTCTTTTCTTTTTGGAGTTGGAGGAGGCCATCACCTCACCAACCCAGGACCCAGGGAGACGCAAAGTGTCTCCTGTTTTAAGATGGGTTTCCTGTAGAAAGACCACATCTGGGTGAAGAGAACGCAAGTGGGCGATCACTTTGCTTCGTTTAATATGATGATTGAGACCTCCTACGTTCCAAGTTATTAAAGTAAGATCTCTTTGAACCGCTGAGGTATGGCTATTTGTCACATTAGTACCAGACATCATGGCTTATCGCCAATAAGGTGCTAATTCTAGTAGATAGTACACATAAAGGGCAGGGTTGTCCCAGGCTATCCTGTACATATATAGACCATACAAATTTAGGGTATCTGAGTGACCTAACAAAAACCTCAATAAACAAAACTCAATAGCCAGTATAAGTATAAAAACATTCAAAAATTTATGACCTGTTCTGTAAACATATTGTACTGTAAACCATATTTTTTTTAACTTAAAACAAATCTAACAACCTTTCTTTTTCCCTTGTGTAAGGGAAGATTTTAAAAAAGAGCCATTGCAGAACAATGTTAGTGAGCAGTCGCTGATAGTGGGATGACAAAATGTATAATGTAGCATACAAAAGTACCAAAACCAGAATTTGCGACCGTATCAAACAAGTATAATTGCTCAATTGAAATCCTAATCGTTTAAGCAGCAAATTACCTATACTAAATAGGGGAGTCACCAAGGTGGATCCCCTATGGGATTTAAATTAATCATACAACCTCTCTTTTTTCCCTGCAAGAATAAGACCCATTGCAGAACAAGTTAAATGAGTAGTTGCTGAGAATGATATGTGAAAATGTATGGTATAACATACATTAGTGCAAGGACCAGATTCAGCAACCTTACCAAACAAGTATAATTACTCAATTGAAATCCTAATAATTCAAGCATTTGTATAACTATGGGAGATAGGGGAGTCACTCAAGTGAATCCCTTACAGAATTTAAATGAACCATAGTTACATTCTTGGTGAGCCCCCTCGGTTACAGGTGAAGTCAAAGCTTCCTGGATCCGAGAGAGGGCTGATTCCGGGTCATCCAGTAGTAGGACCGTTCCATTCACTGTAAACTTGCTGGGTACAACAAGCGGATTTTCTGGTCAATCAGAAACTTGCAAGCTAGGGAAAAAGCTCTTCGTTGCTGAGTAACCGCTGCTGAGAAATCTTGGAAGATGAGTATTTTATACTCATTAACTACCAAGGAGCCGGCTTTTTTTATAGGTGGATAGGATCCGCTCTTTATCTAGGAAGTGAAACATTTTTGCAAATACTGCACATGGTTTCAAGTGGTATCAATGTGTTCAATCATATGTGTCGACAAGGGTTCCAGATGGAGAGCTTGCATCAGATCCACTGTAACAAATTGCAGTAAATCCGAGTATTTATGTGTTTACAGAAACCCCAAGAACAGCAGGTTAGAACGTCGATTTCTATTCTCCAGGTCCACATATTTTTGTCAGACAAGTGATGACATTTGAGTCGATTGCATGTAATAGTGGATTGTTGCACTAAAACTTAATCTTCTAGATCACCGACTCTCTGTTCTAGTTCCGATACACTGGCAGTATTGCTGGAAATCTGCTGAAAGGCTGTGTCAAGAGAAGATTGGAGGGTATTACATTTCTTGTCAAAGTATGGTAGTAAAAGGTTGAAGACCTCCTGTGCTGTGGAGGAAGAAGATAAATGTGGACCTGTGGGTGTGCCCGCAGCAATGGTAATATCCATAGGTAACAAGTTAAAGTCCTGTTCCCCCATGGGAATGAGCAGGTGAAGTAGTAGCTGTAGCATGGTGCGGGGGGCGTACTACACCCTTTGCTTTTTTTTGCCTATTCATTGTGCTAGGGGTCGAACGGATGACGTACTTGTGCATCAGAAATCACAAAAATTGCTACTGAAAATGGTGATAGTGAGCAAGCATTATTATGACATTCACAGGCCCACTGAAATTAGTATGAAGGGAGTCCAGCACAAAAAGGATGAGAGGGTAAGCAAGTTATGAAAGCCAGTAATTATTCCTGGGAAAAAGAGCACTCAGTCCAGGGAAGTACAATTTTGCTGGAAATTTCTTTTGTAGGAAATACTTGAATTGGAGCACAATGCAGAACTGGGCAGTTCAGCAGAGTAGAGAAGGTGAGTGTTAGCAACCATCCAGCAAGCCAGGGGGATCAATGTCCCCAGTAAAATAACAAACAAGTTATAATGAATGCAGCCTTCATCCACAAATCTCCCTGTTTACGTCCCTTTAATTATTAAAGAGGGTAATTCTCAAACAAACCTTCCTCTAAGATGTGGGGACAAAGAAAGTTCAGATAGCCAACAAACTTGCAGGGATGGGATGCCTAAATTATGGGGCTCTTGACTCTAACAATAGAGGATGCAACAAATAGTTTATCTGTGTAGTGCTCAGGGCAAGATGGCCGCCACAATGCAGGCTCCGTTCTTGGCTCCGCCCCTGGAATATTGTAGCGCTATCAGCAATGATACTTCTCTTCCAGTCTGTTGTTTAATATGCGATCACACCTTTTTATATTTCTCATTATTTATAAAAATGATGGTAACAACCTTTTCAGAGGGTTTGATCACTAAATTTTTATGTTCTTGCAATCTTTAAACGGCTTGTTGCTGCCCGTGTGTAAAATTATTCATTGTTTTTTTTCTATTTTTCATATTATTTTTATTGATTTTTCAAGGGATAATAATACAACATTAATACCAACATATTTTAGTATACAAACAAACAAATACAAACATTAGCAGTATAACAAGAAAGGACAGCCACAATAGTAAAAAAAAAAGCAAAAATACACTTATCGGGAACAATGACATCGTTCAATATTATCATTTAATTGAATTAGTATTGCTATTGATCAGCACTAGGACAAAACTGATGAAAATCAATTGGCATTGATCATTTTTGCAAGATCATTATCTAAAAGGCGATAGGTAGTGTTGGTCGAATAGCTCACTATTCGATTCAACAGCTATTTGATGGGATAGGACAGGGGTCTGCAACCTTTTGAGTCGGAAGAGTCAAAAATTACAATTTACAAAATTTCAAAGTTTTTAAAGAGCCACAAAATTTTTTCTTGCCAACAATAAATAGTACTCGCATAAATAAAGTTTTTTGATAAAAAAACTAATCTATTTATTC